>NC_088924.1:1000000-1300000 GCF_038396675.1 Hydra vulgaris
ACTGTTAAAGATTCTCCGGAAGTCTTGGGAGCCTAATTTTTAAAATGAAATACAAGATTTCATGACATGAGAATAGCGGGTTTTGTTGTCAGATAAAACTTTCTTAAAGTGGTTTCTAGCAATAGTAAACAGTCGTCTATTTTCTGGAAAATTGTTTTGGCTATAGATATAGATTAATTGTTACGATTAAAAATTGAAGCAGCGTAATGAGAAAAAAAACCATGGAGTAGAGTGAGAGTTAACTTAGAATTACCAAGAGGGAATAAAAAATTCCAGCATGAATCCAAGAAGTTACATAAGTAGCACATTTGTCAGCAGGAAGACGAAAGATTTCTACCCAAAGGCCGTCGCAAAGAAAATCACTGAAAGAGTTTCAGTCAGCTTTAAAAGAGTTGTAAGAGGTACGATGATAGGGTATTCTGATGATGATGAAGAACGAAATAACAGTTTTTGTGAGATCAAACCGTGATCAGAAGCACCTAAGGGTGTATGTGAAGAAACAGAGAACTGACAAGGATTAGAAACAAGAATGTGAAGAAACTGAGCACTGTCAAGGATCAGAAACAAGACATAAATCGAGTAGAGAAGGTAAACGATTCAGATTGTTTAGAAAACAAATTGCTAAAGTTGACTATTTGCTTTAGAGATTAAGAAAGTCAATTGCCTCATATCTATTAATAAACCCTAAGCCGTAACAAAGGCTTTAAATGTAGCCTCAACAATACACACCAAAGGTACGAACATGGACTCCATTCATGCGCAACATGGCACTGTTAGTACTTTAATATTTTACTGCTTTTGATAGAATTGGTCTCTCTGAGAGCTACGATAGAGTTAGGGAAACCTGACTACCAACCGTCCTTAGAACTATAAAACTGAGTTTTAGAGCTGTACCCTCATTAAGAGACAAAAAAAATGAGTTGTCTGGTCATAAAAACAGCTGTTAAAAGAATCTGTTTCTCAGAACCATAGAACTGAGTTCTCGAGCTGTACCCATTATTAAGAGATAGTAGAGTGAGTTCTCTAGTCATAAAAACAAAGACACAACCAAAACACATGCAAATAGTTAAGAATATCCAGCATTCAACATTCAAAACTGGAAACAATGTATTATAAATACATCTACGCCAAGCTAATAAATAAAGAAGGGTGCGAAGCAACAGATAGAACCTGTTTACCCCTTACGTGGGTGAGCATATGTTTTATTGTGTTGGACTTCTTAGAATCTGATTCCCGGTTTTGTAAAAGCTTTAAAAGCCTTGGCCTTGGGTCTTGGGTTAATTTTTTGATGTCTTGGTCTTGGTCGTGAAGCATTCGGTCTTGGTCTTAGTCTTAGTCTTGGCCTTTACTGTCTTAACTACATCTCTGGATTTACCTATGTATACATAGGTATGTAAAATCAAGTATACATGTAGACATAATTCTACATTCATCGATATTGAGTTTCATAGCCAGATTTAACACCACTCGACTATTGTTAATATCATTTGACTATATTGTTTATACCTTTTTGGAGTTTTTGTGAGGCGAAGAGGTAGTCTAAACGGGACAGCAGTTTCGTGTTATGTGCATATACTTTACATAGATGAATAACAATATCAGGTATCTAATTTACAAAGATGATAAATAGAATTGAATCTAAGACGGATCCCTGAGGGGCATCAATCAACACTTTCAACCACAATGACACGCAATCACCCAGCACGATTTGTTGAAACCGCTGATGTAAAACCAATTTTATTCAAAACAGGAAATTTTTAGCGAAACTATATGCCTTAAGTTTGTTTATTAGTCGCTTGTGTGGAACCATTAAGAACTCTTTACTGAAATCTATATATGCTACATCCAGAAATATCTTGTCAAATAATGCTTTTGATATCATGCCATTTGATAAAGCATGTGTGACAAATTAGTCACACATGCTTTGTAATTTAAAAATCCATGTTGATTTATTTAAATAAGACCATGCTCAACTAAATGGTTCACCATACTGTAACGTATTATTTTCTCCATCACTTAACATACAATTTATGTTAAAGATACAGGCCGGTAATTTCCTGGGTCGAGTCTATTTTCTTTTTTTGGGGTGCGGTGTTATATTAGCTTTTTTTCTATATTTCAGGACAACACCCACTATGGTACGACTTCTAAAAAATTGTGCTTAACGGCATTGAAAAGCTGTCAGAACAGTTCTTTAGTACATATACGCTTACATCATCCACACACACCAACGGTTTTATTAACTGATAGATCACTAAGCTTATTTTTAACCAGATTTTGAGTTATTTATTAATCTTTGCAAATGGCTTCAGTTTTATAATAATTATTATAAATGTAAATTATAATTTACATTCACGTTTTTGTAATAATTCACCTCACTTTTTATAAAACCTTGCAGTTCATTTCCATAATTTTTGTTGAAAAACACTTTGAAAGTGATTGTTGAGCCGATTTGCAATGTCTATTCTATTTAAGATAGTGTCATCCATCTAGTTTTACTTTGCATCGGTGAAACATATTAAAACGATTTTACCTTTTTCATAGTGCCAATTGCATTTCTTACCGCTTGTACAGACAAACATTTGAAAATTAATAAATTTAAAGCATGGTTATGACATTTTTCATAACATTTGTTAGGATCTTTTGTAATTTTGTGACTGCTCCGTTGTTTTATCTAAAATAACGCTGCAAACATTATTGTCTATACCAACACTATTCTTTAAATTTAAGCCAAATTTTGTTAATGTGTTTGCAACTGTGTTTGCTAGCAATTCTCTAGTTAATCAGGTTCAAATAAAAGGTAAACATAATTTTCAATTTTGCAGTTAAAAAAACCCAATAAAACCTTCTCGGGTCACAGTTTTTGACATTAATTAATCTAAGTACCAGTGACGTCACTGCAAAATACGACTCTTGTTTGAGAGCTATGACTGCAATCCCTTGTCTCATTAAATATTACGGTTTAGAGTTTTCTATTAAAAAATCTTATTTAATTAATTCATAATTTTGTTCAGTATATAGTTAAATTATTTTATTTTAAAAACTTTTATTTATGTATGTTTCTTTAGAATTAAAGTTATTCAAGTGGTTTTTTTATAATATTGTGCCGAGCGCTCACTCTAAATCAAAGCAACTCAGGAAAAACCATCGTTAATTACTGAATAGTTTTTATTTAGTTCAACGATCGGTCTATTATGACGGTAACCTCACAGAGCACCGTTCTGATGACCAAGTAAAATATAGATTCAATTATAAGCTTTAATCTATCTCAAGTTTCTTTAGCGTGTTCAAGCCTTTCTTTATTAACTATATTACTTACATCTGCAGACGGACATTCATATGTTCTGCCAAAATATGATGCTGCCTAATCATTGGCTAGCCACTTTTTGCGGCGGCCACTAATGGTCCAATAAGTAACCGATGAAGCTCAAAGTATCTATATAGGTCCACTGAAATTCCGCTATAGAATATATGCTGGGTAGCAACTTTGTTATAAGCATCGCAATCGTGTAGATGTAAATTTCCATTCTTATCCAACAGTTTTGAGTAGCTTTTCGGATGTAAAGTAACATGCTTGAATAATGGTATTTGATCGTTTATTTCCTCTAATTTTGCAAAAAGAAAGCAATACTTACAAAAAGTTCCATAAAGGCATTCTGTAGTCATTATCTAAGCAAATATTCTCGGACAAAAAGCAGTTAAAATTTTTACCCCTCTTTGAATGCACAGAATAAGGATATTTGTAATTTAAATTAGAAAACTAATTGCAGATCAATATTAGGTAATTATCTTGTTCAGTTACTTGACGTGTCAAAAAACTCCCAATGTCTACAGACAAACAGTTTGAGTATCTTTTTCAATAAACTTGAAACTAGTATCAACAATAATGTACCAAAATCTTTAAAAAAAAAACTTTAAAACTATAAAACGCTCAAAATGGATTTCAAATGGATTGACTCTCAAATAATCAATAAACTTAAACTTAAACAAGCGAAATATTGTCAAAAATATATTGAACAGAAATGAAGAAACATATAATGAGTAACGCATTTCACGAAACAAAACAAAAGCAGCGTGCAGAAAAGCAATTATTGAATTTGAAAAAAAATTTGCGAGAAACATAGACCAAAATCCAAAAGCATTTTATTCGTAATTCACACCAAAAAAAAAAAAGAAATATTCCCTGACATCCAATACAATAATATTGTTGCACCTTCTGATCAAGATTAAGCTCATCTATTCAATAGTTAATTTGCTAATAATTTTTCAAACGAAAAAAATAAAAGTAATACTACCGTTTGACCTTACATATAAAAATGTAAATTCACTTTTAAACAATATTGATCTAATTCCAGAAACAATCGAAACATACCTCAAAAGTCTAAATTCATCTAAATAACCAGACCCGAACAAATTTCACTCAATAGTATTTAAGAAAACATGCTTTACTATTTTTAACAAAGTCCTTGAGAGTGGACCAATACTCCAAATATGAAAAGACGCAACAATTACACCGATGTTAAAAAAAAAGAAACAGATCAAAAGCACTTAAAGGTTATAGACCTATCAGTATAACTTGTACCTCAATAAAAATCTTTTAGAAAACTATAAAATATCATATGACACACCTGATTGACAATAACTTATTAAGTTATATAAGTCCACACCAACATGGATTTCGCCCAGATCATTCCTGCTTAACTAACCTTTTAACTGTAATTAGTTATTGGACATCATCACTTGATTAAAATATTCCCATCGGCAACATTTATCTCGATTTTGAAAAAACCTTTGACAAAGCTCCACATAAATTTCTTATTTCTAACCTCATAGCTTAGGGTATAAATGGATCAATACTATATTGGATTAAAAACTTTCTAAAAAACCGTTGACAAAGAGCTGTTGTTAATGGTAATTACTCAAATTAGGTACCCGTTAAAAGTGGAATCTCCGTCCTTTCAGCGTTACTTTTATTATGTATGTCAACGATTTCCCTGAAGCAATCAAATCAAAATCTCCTCCTTTCGCTGACAATATCAAAATCTTCCGTTCTATTGAAAATACTCAATCTCCGCAAGAATTAAAAAAGACATTGGCGCTCTTGTTACATAGTCTCAAAAAAGGAGAATGTAAGTAATTTTCTTCACATCTTGTTAAAAAAGTAACTTTATTAACATTTTAACCATCAAGAGCGGCATCGTGTTTATAAATTACGGTACAAATTAAAATTAATATCAAAGTGAAACCTACCCAGTGGGCATGCGTCGTCTTTTTTTAAAATCAGGACAATTAAAATTTTATTGTTCTTTTTAAGTTATTTTATTATATAATAGCATGCATTAACTTTTAATAACATTAAAATGTTTAGAAATATACTTCAATTTTCTTCCATAACGTTAAAATATTAAGAATGCATCATAGCTAATAATAGTTTTTTACTTTTTTTAATGCTATTGAATAGTTTGCGGAGTTATACGTTGTCGTTTTTTTTTTTTTTTTTTTTTTTTTTAGTATGTATATATACTTTTTTTAATGTATTTTTTTGCCTTCTACAATAAATAGAATTTTCATATATATATAGATCAATGTAAGTAATGGCTGGAGCAAGAAGAAGACATAATTCTGTCTTATCACCGATCCCAATTTTTTTTAAATCGCGGTTTATAAATATCATATTATATTGGCGTATTTATACCAAGTAGTAATTAGTAATTGCTAAAATGCTCACATTATTTGTAGTTGCAGGAAGAAAAAGAAAACAGCTGCAGTTGCAAAAAAGCGATTATATACTTATAAAAAAATTTAAAAAAATGAAAAAAAGATATATATACATATATTTATATTGAGACATGGTGGTGGATTGTGATAATAACATTCTAATAAAAGAATCTTTTTTTAAAGTTATCTTGGTTTTTTATTAGAGCTTTGCTTTATTTTAAAAAAACATTTAAAATCTAGGATAATTAGATTCATAAATAAGAATAACCGTTTAGTTTATTTTTTAAATCGATCAAGAGTGGTTTTCTTTTTATTTGTAATATCTGAAAATAAATTCCATAAATATGGCCCATGATAATTAATTGAGTATGAACTCAATTTTAAACTATATATTGGGAATGAAAAGTTGTTGGATGAGAATCTTGAGCTATATTTATGGCAGATTTCGGTAAAATAGGATTCAAATATTTTGAGGACATTCTTAGCTTAGTTCTATACATAAAAACTAAAATTTTATGTAAATTTATTTTTTAAATATTTAAGCCTCCAAGTAAATACAATAAAGACTCACAGGATTCTGCTCCAAATATAATTCGACATGCATGCTTTTGTTTACTATAAAGTCTTTTTAATTTTGTATGATTGGTATTATTATTTTTTTTTATTATTTATTTATTTTGCCGTTGATAAATATTACAAAAAAGAAATTACAATAAAAGAAAAATCCTGGCCGGAGCAAGAAGAAGACAGGTTGTCTTATCACCGAGCCCCGTCACACAAAAATTTACATGCACAATAAATGATAAAAGACAAAAAGACAGTTTAAATACAAAAACAAAAACAAATCAAATACTTCAGCAATAAAATAATTTGTTGCTAACAATCTTCCGGCAGAATAATTTTAAAAATAAAAAAGTAAAAACGACAGAAAATCATGAAAGTTATAAAAACACAAAAAAAAATGCGTTGTTTAATTAAAAAAAAAAAAAAAGCAATATATGTAAACATAAGTATTTGGGCTGATTATTTAATATCATCAAAAATATGAACGAAAAAGACAATTTTATTTTCGTTATCTTTTTTACTAATGGTTAGAAACCATTTTAATAAAAGCTAAAGAAAGTGATAAAGATTTAATTTATTTTCAAGCGATTCAGTCCAAAGCTTTAAATTGTTTTCAAAAAAGGTATTTGAAATCTAATAAATCGAATTCCATGTTCAGTAAATACCGTTTTGAATCATCCTTAAAACTTTGCAAAGTGCTATTTAAAACGAAGTTTTGTTTTTTTACTAAAGATTGGAAGAAATTTTTTCCAAACTAAAGGTCCCCGATATTGAATTTGGTATGAACTTAATTTAAGAAGGTTTATGGGAACCACAAAGTTATTCACTGAAAATTTGGTTGGATATTTATGCGAGATTTCATTAAAGTAGGATTGAAATGTTACTGGAGAAAACCCAAGTTTTGCTTTAAACATAAATAACATTACTTGATGAATATTAAGCTTATAATATAGTACTTGCCGTGGTAATATTACAGTATGTTAGGTAACTTTCGATAAAAGTAAAGTATAAACCTTTTAGTGATTTAAAATTAAGAAATTTTTTAGCTCTATAAATCATTCCTATACTTCTAGAAAATTTTTTTTTTAAGACTGTTTATATGAAAATTCATTCTTAAATTTTCGTCCAATTCAACGTCTAAAAAGTTAACCGATGATTCTTATTTAACTATAGCTTTATTTATAATAAGGTTTGGTAATTTTAATGGTACCTTATCAGTTTTATTTAATTTTTGGAACAAAATGAATTTAGTCTTATCAGCATTCAGAGAAAGTTTTTTACTTACAAACCACTCATTAACTTTATCTAATTGTTCATTAACATGTATAAAAAGTATTTTTATACCGTTATGTGATAGTCTTTAAACCAAAGTAAATTTTTATTTCTAATGTCATAGTGTTCAAGTTTACTTAGCAGTATATCATGGTTTACTGTATCAACGGCTTAAGGCGGATTAATGAAAACTCCTAATGTAAAATAATTGTTGTTTAGAGCGTCCGATATCTCGTTTACAAGCTCGACTACTGCGTGTTCGGTTGAATACTATTTTTTGAACCCGAAATGTTTTTTATGCAACATGTCTTTTTTGTCAGATAATCATAGAGACTAATGTAGATTATACGCTCAAGTATCTTTGAGAAACAAAGCCAGATAGAAATCGGTCTGTAGTTTGAAATGTTTGCGTCATTTCCACTCGTAAAAATTAAAACTGGTATGATTTGGCAATTTTTAAATTATCCGGAACAATACCTGGTTTTAAAGAATGTTTAAAGATATGTCATAAAGATGTTTCAATGACATCAAGTACAGATATTACAACATTGCCGCTAATTTTATCAAAACCTGCGCTTTTATTTTTTATAAGGCTTTTAAGAGCATCTCACAATTTGCAAACTTTAATATTAGATTCGTCCATATGCGTACTATATCTTTTTAAATAAAAACCAAAACTTGTTGAGCTCCGTGGAATTGTTTTAGTTAAGATTCTTAGCAGTAGAAGATATTTGATAAACAAGCTTTTTTTTATCAGAAGTTTTTTGGAAGAATGTTTTACTTTTATTTTTTCCAATTATTTTATTAATGCCATGTTTTTTTAGTGATTTCATTCGTTTTTTTTAATAATTTTGCGTAATAAATTTTTTTAGAGTATTTTTTTTCAAATAGATTTTTATAATTTTTGTTTATTGTTTCATTTTTATACGTTCATATATAAAAATAACTTTTTTTTTGTTAAGAAATTAATTGTTGATAA
Organism: Hydra vulgaris; assembly: GCF_038396675.1. Classification (NCBI taxonomy): domain Eukaryota; kingdom Metazoa; phylum Cnidaria; class Hydrozoa; order Anthoathecata; family Hydridae; genus Hydra; species Hydra vulgaris. The sequence continues at coordinate 1,008,534 of NC_088924.1, forward strand.
TTAGCGGAAGAATCATTTATTATCTTGTGTTATTTCTTGTTATTAAAAAATTTGTTACGTTTGGCATTTCTTAGGGAGGGGTACATACCCCTTTACCATTTTTTGATGTTTCTAGAAATCGAAGGATGCTTCTAGAAACATCTTGCTAAATATAGACCTTATCATCTCCATTCTTTCTTGCTTTTCTAAAATAATAAAACAAATAATGTACAAGAAATCAATGCCTTTTTTTTATTTGGAAAGTTAATTCTACTAATTATGCTAATTTTAAACTTGTTCATAATATTTTTGGGACTTTTGATAAAAAAATAAGTATGTACTAGTCATTTTTTTAAATCATGCCAAGCCTTTGACACATTTGATCATAGTATTCTAATAAAGAAATTAAATACTTACTGAATTAAAAATACAAGTATAGCTTAGTTTAAAAATTATTTATCATATAGAAAAACACTACCTTCATGACACTACATTTATGGCAGAAAGACCGACATTTACTTGTTTAGTTTCTCAAGGATTCATATTAGGACCACTTATGTTTTCAATTTAAATAAAAGGTTTTTACAAACTTTTCTTATATTTAAGACTTGAGTTATTTATTTTACTTCCAAAGTAATTTAAAAACACTATTTAAAACAGTCATCAAAAATCTTTAACAAGATTATTATTTGCTAAGGTTTCCTCACTAAACCATGCTCTCCATTTTTTACTCCTGATTCCATTAAATACCTCTACAAATCTCTTATTTGTCCTTGTCTGAAATACCTTTGTCATACATAGGCTGGTTTTTCTGAAGATTTTTTTTTCTCTTCTCTTCTTTTCTCTCCTTTCTCTTCTTGAAAAAGTCCAAAAGGTATTGTAAATGTAGTTGGACCTGCTTTTAAAAACCTACTGTAAATGTAGTTAAACGTGCACTTCAAAAGGTATTGTAAACGTAGTCGGACCTGATTTGCCTGCTAAACTTGAGCCTTATCCCATTGACGCAAGGTTGCGTCACTTTCTCTTTTCGACAAATACCATCATGGTTGCTGTTCTAACGAGCTATCGTCTTTAGTTTCATTAGTAAAAACTCATTCTTACTTAAATCTTAATTCAGCAATGTTTACATCCTTTTACTGTATTTGTTCCTTCATGCTCTAAATATTTTTATTTATCAAGTTTTTTCCCTCTATGTCTTGTTGTTTCCTCGACCTATACAGTGTGTAGCAGAAGACATTAACTTTTCTTGAATTTTGCAACAATGTTCAAACTCGCAAAGCAATTTTATATATAGAAAGACTTCACAACTAGTAGCTATTCTTCACAATAATCTGGATTACGCTGAACTTGTTGTATTCATATAAATAACAGAAAAACTGCAATGAAAATATGACTAAAATGAGCAAAGTAGACTCTCTTGAAAAAAGATCTCTCTTGAAATCAAAACTTCAACAATAAACATGATTTTTTCGGATGATGTCATTGTTTGTTTTAGTTGTTTGATTTAGTGCCGAAAATCAGCTTTCTTAAAACAGTACCTTTCTTTGGAACAACAAAAAAATGTTAAAAATGAATTTAATTCCTAAAATATTTATTTTAGCACATTTTTCATACTTTGAAAGGAATTAAGCGTTGAATTTGCATCATCAAAAACTAAGTGTTAAACTTAGAACACAAGCAACTAATATATATATATATATATATATATATATATATATATATATATATATATATATATATATATATATATATAATATATATATATACAGTGCGTCATAATTCACAGTCACTTTCAGGAATCTATGTTCACAAATTCATATTCATAAATTGCTGCATTTATTTATGTCTAAATTTGGGCAATATTTTTTCTTAATTTATTTATTTATAATATATATTTTTTTAATTAAATTAATCATTTATTGATTGAACTTTCTTTTCCTTAATTATTTCAAGATGGCTGACTAGAGCGAGTACACGATTGAGTATCGTTTTTTAGCCTCTGTGTGGTATATGGTAGCGACAAGTCTGTTTCAGCCATAAGAGCAGTGAAGGCAAAATCAAGTGAACGGTTTGACTATGAACCACCTCGTGCAGAATATATTAAATTGTGGTCAGAAAAACTGTTCCAAACTGGATTAATTCTTGACAAACATAATCCTGGTCGTTCAAATGAACGTGGTGACACGCACAACATAGTGCAGCAAGCAGTTCAAGAAAATCCCAAGGCATCATAAAGGTAGGTCTCTTTTTACTTTTATTTATTGAATCAATGCAATATTCTTTATTAAACTATTACATTCATTTTTTTTTTAAGTCAAAGAACAGAGGAGCTTGACATGTCCCGAACGACTTTGTGGCAAACACTGAGAGATCTGGGCTACAGAAGTTGGAAGCCAGTCAAAGTGGAATTCTTAGGTGAAGCTGATTATGAAACACGAGTAACTTCTTGTCAGCCAATATTGAATAAGTATGATAATACCAATTGTTTTGACAACATTTTTTTTTAGTGATGAGTGTGCTTTTTATGCAGAAGGTAAACGGTCACAAATTGCATGTGAAGCAAGGCAAACCTACATTTTTATGAATAATTTGCCCAGCATCCGCCAACAGTTATGGCATGGGCAGTAATGTCTGCAAAGTACTTGATTGGGCCATTTTTTATGGAGGGTTCCATAATAGCTGATTCTTATATTTAGCTTTTGCAGACAGTTTTTGCCTGCTCTAAATGAAAAACGCATTTTGCTTTCTTCACATTTCCAGCAGAATAGAGCACCTGCTCACACTGCCATAAAAACGAGGAAATTTCTGAATAAAAGTTTTGCAGATCGCTGGTTAGTTAAATTTGGACCAACCCCCTAGCCTCCACATAGCCCAGATCTTTCCTCCTGCGACAATGCTCTGTGGGTGATGTTGAAACCAAAAATCGTGAAGGAGAAGGTGAAAACCGAAGAATTGAAAACAGTGATTCAACAACCATTTGCTGACGTGCCTGTATCTGCGTTGCATTCCATTAATAACCGCACTTTCCGTAGACTCCATCTGTGTATTGAAAAAAAAAGGATTGCAAGTTGATCTATTTGATGTATGACATGGTACTGTACTCTACAGTTATATATTACATGCATTCCTGAAAGTCATTGTGAATTATGAATTTTTACCAGGTCTTGCTTTAATGTTGCAACTACAAACATTGCAAAATAAACTGTAATGTTTGTAGTTAAATGAGCTGAAATGAATTTAAAATGTTTGAAAGTTTATGAATATCAGTTACAAAGAACTAGAACTGATCCTTGGAGAACTTCGCGTGGGATAGTTAAGTTGCGTGATTTTTTTTTCATTATACGATATACATTGTTTCCTACTGTATAAACAATTTTTATATGGTATTGTTTTATTTTATTTTAATTATATATTTTATTTTAACTTAATTTGCTAGTTTTATTATAATGACATGGTCTACTTTATCAAAAGTTAAAATCTATACAGTCGACTCTCGATATCTCGAACACTAAGGGGACCGGAAAAAAAGTTCGAGATATCGAGAGTTCGAGATATCAAGAAAAGGGTTGAAAATAAATAAAATTGCCCGACTTTCATTAAAACAAGTTATTTTTCTGACAAAAATCATTAACAACAAAAACTACAACTTTTGGAAAAAATCTGTTATCTGATATTGCTTTAAATTATCCATCTTTTCCATCTTCATTAAATCCTCAAGTTTTAGTGCTAGGGATTGTATTTCATTTCCGTATTTTGAGCTGTATAGCGAAGCATTTTGAATTGTTTCAAAAGCAATTTCTAATTGAATATCAGATGGGCGTGGCGGGGCTTCGACGTCAATAGCTTCGTCAACGCTATCTTCAACTTCATTATCGTCGTTTTCAATTTTAGGCTCTAAAATCTGAGCGATGATTTCAGCATCAGTAGCAAGTGAACCGGTGGTTACTACATCGCAATCTAAACCAATGTAAGATTCCGCTGAGAGATCTTCTTGGACGGCACGAGGATCTAACTCTCGCAAACGGTTAAGTTCTTCTGTCAAAAATTTAAAAGAATGATTACCATCAGCTTCTTCAATACTCTTGCTTGTTTTGCTGATACCAGCTTTTTTAAAGCAGTTGATGACAGTCTCCTTTGACACAGCATTCCATGAAGAAACAAGATCTTTCATTGCTTGAAGTATAGAAATTTTTGGCATGGGTTCGTTATTATCGACAGCCTTGATACACAAACGCACAATTTTGTGACGATAATGAACTTTAAGACTTTGTATTACGCCTTGATCCATGGGCTGAAGGACAGATGTGGTGTTAGGGGGGAAAAATATTAGGTTGATGTTGCTTAGCCCTTCAATGTGTGGGTGGGCAGAACAGTTATCCACCAGGAGTGCTAAGTTTCCTGTCTTGAGCACGAAAAAATGAGTCAAGTTTCATTACCCATTCTGTAAAAAGGTCTCCGGTCATCCAACTTTTTAGCTGATTTTTATATGTGCAAGGAAGTTATTTAATGTGCTTAAAACACCGTGGGTTTTTAGATTTTCCAATAACAAACATAGGTAATTTTTCTCCCGTTGCACTCCCTGCTGCTATGCCTGTTAGTCTGACTTTACTACTTTTTCCCCCAAAACATTTCTCTCGTGATAAATGGTATGTTTTGTTTGGTAGGCACTGGTAAAATAGTCCAAACTCATCGGCATTGAAAATGTTTTCAAGCTTGTAATTCAAAAGCAATGTTGGAAGTGTAGTTTCATTCCACGAAGCAGTCATATTATTCGTCACGGCGGCACTTTCGCCTGAGATTATTTTAAAGCTGATGCCGTTCCTAAAAATAGGAACAGAATAATTGAATTTTAATTACACGTTTGAAAAACTAAATAAATTAAATATAAACAGATACATGTTATTTGTTTATATTAAAATTGAACAAGATTTGACAAAATTTAACTGACCTTTCTTTCCAATTACGAAACCAACAATCAGATGCTTTAAAATCCAACTCTCCTAATGCTTCTGCGAATTTTAGTGCCTTTTCTTTTAGTATGGTACCATTAATTGGTACTTGTTGACTTCTTTTTGCAACGAACCACGTGTATATGGCCTTGTCTACATTTTTGAAATTACCACTACGAAGTTTCTTCCGTTTAGATTTTGTGCCATTTTTTTCCAGTGAGGTTAATAACTTGGTTTTATTTTTAATCCAGGTTGATAATGTGTTCTTTGGGACTCCATACTTATTGGCAACCTCTTTGTTAGACAACCCAGTCTCTAGGTCTTTTAATGCCTGGTATTTTTCTATTATAGATTTGTTCGTGAGTTTTCGTTGAGTCGGCATACTGCTGCGTTTGACAAAAAGAATAAATTATATATTAAAGGAAAACTTTTCAGAAATTCGATTCTTAAAAAAATCGAATTTAAAAATCGAATTAAAAATTTTTTTTTTTTGAAAATTGGAATTTAAAAAAATTAAATTTTATTAAAACATTTTTGAAAAAAAAATGTTGAAAAGTTCGAGATAACGAGAGAAAATTGCCCTGTGGACCGAAAATATTGTTCGAGATACCAAAAAGTTCGAGATAATAAGGTTCGAGATATCGAGAGGATTTTAGCCTAAACTAGTACGTTATGTCCATGGGACCGCTCATTCGAGATATTCGAGATATCGAGAATCGACTGTAAAAACTGGGTAAACTTTTTTTTATTAAAGGCCCTAAATATTTCGTAAACAATGTAAATAGCTCCAGGTAAGTGGAATTAACTGACCAAAATCCAAATTATTTATTTTGTAGAATATTATTAACATTTAGGAAAGTAAAAAGTTGATTATACACAATTCCAATAAAATACTGGTTAAGTGTTTTGAGAAATAAAGGTTTATTTGCTATATTTTCTTCATTAATATTTAGATTTACAGGAAGCCCATTCTTAGGAGTAGGCTTAGGGTAATGTGCAAAAATAAAAAAGTTTGTAAATATTCATTTCAAACTAATATATTTTTGCATATAAGTTTGATACTTATATGTCAATCAATAAAGGTCTTTTATTTAAATAACTCTATAACCACGTGTTTTGTAAATTTTAATGTATTTTCTGAATAACTCTATGACCACGTGTATTTGTAAATTTTTATATACTTTTTTAAAATTTCGTTATGGTCTACGTAATACATGTAATGTGATATTGATTCAAGTAAAAATTATCCAAAGAACAATTTTTACTTGAATCAAAAATTTTGGTCAAAATTTTTTGTTTTAATTGTAATACTTATTATCACTTTTGTTTTTGTTTTTATTCTTCATATTTAATTTATTTTATTATAATATTTGTAATATATTTTGGTTATTATATTATAACAATTGTGAATAATATATTTATTAAATCTATATAATATTTAGCAATATTCGGTCTATTACTATTTGTAACTGTTGGTATGTAAAGGGCTGTAAATCCTGGCTCGTGTTCGTGAACGGTGATCGGTTCGACAAGAGCTCGTTCATGATCGGCTCGAATGGTAAACGAGCCGGGCTTGAACAAAAAATTAGGCACGTTTATTAAACGAGCCGAGCTTGAACATCATAGGCTCGTTCATATAGGCTCGATTAAAGCTCGAATTTATATATATATATGTATATATATATATATATATATATATATATATATATATATATATATATATATTTATTTATATTATAATAATATATATGTAATAAATAAAATTGTGATATTATATATATTAGTAAATAATAAAAAAATAGTGTTAGTGTAACCATATGAGATATGACCCATATAACTCTTATTACACTAAATATATGTATGTATAAATAATTATTGGCCGCAAGGCTGTTTTTTTTTTGTTTACTATTATTAATTTTTTTTCACATTTTGGCTTTTGTTGTGAGCAGACGCATTTTATACCAAAGGATAGTTTTTTTTTTTTTTTTTTTAGAAGAAGGTAAAAGCAAATATATATTAAAAATTATTAAAAATATATTAATATCTAAAAAATATCTTATTATTAATTAGTAAATATATTTTATCGTTACGATAGAAAAGAAAAATAGCCATGACCTAAAATATAAAAACGACGCAAATAACAAAATAAGCGAATCGATTATATCAATAAAGATAGTATGCGACGTATTTCAAGAAATGTTTGCCAACGATTGAAACATCTACAACATCATAAGCGGAAATCTAAAATTAACAAACGATAGAATTGACCAGGTACTTAAAGAAGTAACTAAATCTAAAGAAAGGTGCGAAATGCTAGAAAAAGAGAACTGAAAATTAAAAGCTGAATTAAAAAAAAATTAATGAAAAAATAAAAAATTTAGAGCATATTAATAAAGATATTGAAGAAAGTTTAAATGCCACGCAGGAAATTCAAGAAAAAAAAGTAAGTGAACTGGAAAAAAATGATAAAAAGTAAAATTAATAAAGCCATTGATGATGGAGGTCAAAAAAAATTAGGACAGTTAAAGGACTGACTAAGAAGAAATAATCTTCGGATTTATAGAGTTAATGAAAACAAACTTAAAAATTAAAATAATACAGAAAGCAAAGTTCAAAATTTGTTCGAAAATAATCTACGTCTTAACAATAACAACATAGAAAGAGTGCACAGAACAGAAAAAAATGAAGAAAACAAAACCAGAACCATGGTTGTCAAATTATTTCACAAAAGACAAAGTTAGGGTGTTACAGGCAACAAATAAAATTAAAGGATCGGGAATCTATATGAAAGAAGATTTTTCCAGCGAAACATGTGAATTAAGAAAAAATTTACTAACCAAGATGAAAGAACACAGAAAGAATAGTAAGTATTCTGTTATTATTTACGATAAACTTTTTGTGAAAAATTTTAGGAGAAAGCAAACCAGCGCTTAATCACATTTTCTACTTTTAACTTTTAAAATAAATTTTATTAAACTTAATAAAATAACTAGATTATTATTCATTATTATTATTATTATTATTTTTTATTTGATACATTTCCCTGTGTTAAAGCCGATGTCGGGCCGAGCTCGGCTGCCGACATCGGACCGCCATCGTTTTTGTCCGTACGGATCGATATCGGTCCGACATCGGCTAGCCCCCCAAACTATCGCGATGCATAGGCTGGCCGATATTAAGCCGACGCCACACCGCTTATATCATTGGCTAGCCGATCTCGCCCCGACGCGTTTCTGTAAGGAAACGAAGGATGACTGTCTAATGTCAGCAGCTGATCTAGGCCCGAGGATTAAATAAAACAACAAATGCTCGACCAGACGATGAACTATCGTAAACAAATCTTTACACATAAACATAAATCGGAATAATATCAGTAAACAAAATCAGTTTAATGTAAGAGTTAATATATCATGTAAGATAACTACGGAAAAAAGGATAAACCAACTGAAGTATATTTAAAGCACAAATATAAAATAAAATTATATATTCTATTTAAATAAATAAATCTGGATCAGTTGAATCATCAAATAAATTTGATCGGGTGAACTTCCAACATTTTTTGTTTACTGACAATTCACTGTGTGCATCTAAAAAATGGTATAAAATTAAATTTTCACATATCAATAATATATGTAAATGTATTGTAGATATGCGTTATAGTAAAATAATATAATTTACAAAGTAGATTTCAACTTAGAAACGTAGAAATCAAAGTCGTCTCTACTTTCGATTAAAGAGAACAAAGCAATTATTTTATATTTCTAATATAAAAATTAATACATTTCCAATTAAATAAAAAGTTAATTGGGATTTTTGGATCAGGATGAGAATCGTTCAAAATATATCTTTGGCATTGTTTAATTTATTGCGTTCAGCCCCTATAAAAATTAATATATATCTATGTATATATATATCTATGTATATATATATCTATGTATATATATATCTATGTATATATATATATATATATATATATATATATATATATATATATATATATATATATATATATATATATATATATATATATATATATATATATATATATATACACTAGTGGCCATTGAATTAAAGTCACTTGATGATTTTGCTGTAAAATGAAATATGTATAAAAAAGTAAGAACAACGTCATGCCGTTCGGTTTGTTTATATATGACGTCATTATTATTTATGTTATGCATATACACGTGTTTGGCTTAGTATTTAATTAAATTTCATGATTTCTTGCTGAAAAACTATAATGTTGTTATTGCTTATTTTAGTGTGATAATGGGGAAAAAGCCAGATATTAATGATTTTGTCAAGGGGCAATTTGTAACATTGAATGCTGAGCGTTATTCTCAGCGTGATATTGCAAAGAAACTGAAGATTTCTAGAGGTGCCGTTGAAAATGTTTTAAGATCTGGAGGTGTTTCACGACGTTCCAACTGCAAGGGAGTACAAAAAACAAATCATCGTGATGATCGTTATTTGAAGAGCATTGTTGTGTCTAATTTGCATACTTTTTTTGCACGCGTTGCAAGCCTAGCTAGTGACAGGGGTATTCAAGTGAGTGCTAGGACTGTTAGGAGACGTCTGTCAAATGACTTTGGTCTTGTAGCTCGCAGACCAGCGAAGAAACCTCTAATCACGAAACAACAACTCCTCCAGCGACTGAAGTTTTGCCGTGCGATGAAAGACAAGTCAAGGGAGTGGTGGGAGAGAGTCATGTTCATAGATGAAAGTACCTTTCAGCATCTACGAGGCCCTGGATACAATTATGTCAGACGTCCTGCCTCTCAGCGATTCAATCCCAAATACACTATCAAAACTGTCAAACATCCACCAAGCGTCATGATCTGGGGTGGCATCACAGCAAGTGGTCGGTGTGGACTGCACATCTTCGATAAAGGGGAAAAGGTCAATGTCAAAAAGTACTTGGAGGTTCTTGAAAGTAAGCTTCAAATCCACATGAACATCTCAGGAGCAACAATTATGCAACAAGACTCAGCCCCTTGTCACACCGCAAAGATTGTCCAAAAGTGGTTTTCAAACAACAACATTGAACTTTTTTCCAATTGGCCATCAAGTTCACCTGATCTAAATGTGATTGAAAATTGTTGGCAAATTATGAAAAGGAAAGTTGCTGCACATCGTCCTACATCAGAAAAAGACCTGAAAGAGGTTTTGAAGCGTGTGTGGACAACAGAAATAACACCTGAATACTGTAGAACACTTGTTCATAGCATGCCTGATCGCATTAATGCTGTGTCTAAAAATAAAGGATATCCTGTGAATTACTGACTTTTATTCATCGTTTGAGCTAGAACTTTATTCAGTTTATTGTAAGGTTAAAATTGCATTTGATAATATGCCTGCTAGACCTTGTTGCTAGAGTAAACTGTGTGTTTTCCAAAAATTTGCTGCTGGCATTATTTCAATGGCCACTAGTGTATATATATATATATATATATATATATATATATATATATATATATATATATATATATATATGTATATATATATATATATATATATATATATATATATATATATATTACAAACTGTATATTCATTACCAATTTTATTACTTTTAGAAAAAATGCAAGCTTTTAAAATGTTTTGGATCAGGTTGCATCTTTTTTTCCATGGATTTGTGTTTTGAATTATCACATTCAAGACACCTAAATAAGTTGACTTTATGCAGCTTTAATGGCTAAATGATCAAGAATTTATAAAAAATATTGGAAATATTATAACCAAGGATTCTTAAATACAAATACATAAATACATAGGGATATTGTTGTATATAGCATTTTAAAAAATAGTAATGATTTCAAATAAACAATTGAAACAACATTTCACAAAATAATTATACCTTTTGGATCTTTAGAAACTCGCCTTGCAGCCCTGCCTCTTCTCTTTCATTCAAATCCTTAAGTTTTTTTACATTTAAATTAATAACTATTTATAAATAAAAAAATTAGCATATATCCTATTAAAAAAAAATAGTTTAAAAACATTATTACTTCATTAACAAATATTGTTTTACTTAAAAATATAATAATTACAATTGTTTTGAATTATCATGTTCAAAAGCACCTAAATAAATTGGCCTAATGCATCCTTAATTGCTAAATGCACCCATCAAGAATTTACATAAAATATTGGAAATATTCATACCAAGGATTCCTGCATAACTACATAGGGACATTAGTATATAAAGCATTTTAAAAAATAGTTATGACTTTAAATAACAATTAAAACAACATTTCACAAAATGCTTATATGTTTACGATCTTTAGAATTTCGCCTTGCAGTCCTGTCTCTTTCCTTTTATATTTCAAATCCTAAACTTAGGTATTTTTATTAATAACTATTTATAAATAGAAAATTAACATATTACCTATTATAAGAAATAATTTTAAATATTATTACTTTAGTATCATAAAATATTATTACTTAAGTATGAATATCTCCATTGTTTTCTGTTATAAAATATTATTACTTAAGTATGAATATTTCCATTGTTTTCTGTTATAAAATATTATTACTTAAGTATGAATATTTCCATTGTTTTCTGTTATAAAATATTATTACTTAAGTATGAATATTTCCATTGTTTTCTGTTATAAAATATTATTACTTAAGTATGAATATTTCCATTGTTTTCTGTTATAAAATATTATTACTTAAGTATGAATATTTCCATCGTTTTCTGTTATAAAATATTATTACTTAAGTATGAATATTTCCATTGTTTTCTGTTATAAAATATTATTACTTAAGTATGAATATTTCCATTGTTTTCTGTTATAAAATATTATTACTTAAGTATGAATATTTCCATTGTTTTCTGTTATAAAATATTATTACTTAAGTATGAATATTTCCATTGTTTTCTGTTATAAAATATTATTACTTAAGTATGAATATTTCCATTGTTTTCTGTTATAAAATATTATTACTTAAGTATGAATATTTCCATTGTTTTCTGTTATAAAATATTATTACTTAAGTATGAATATTTCCATTGTTTTCTGTTATAAAATATTATTACTTAAGTATGAATATATCCATTGTTTTTTGTTATAAAATATTATTACTTAAGTATGAATATTTCCATTGTTTTCTGTTATAAAATATTATTACTTAAGTATGAATATTTCCATTGTTTTCTGTAATAAAAATCAATTTTAAAACTTATTACTTAAGTAATAACATTTTAAAATTGTTTTTTATAATAGGTAATATGTTAATTTTTTATTTATAAATAGTGACATATTTAAGCAACTGAAATCAGTTTGATGTAAGTTGAAAGTTAAACTTAAGTTAAATTTCGATTTATAAACGTTACCATGTAAGATACGAAAAAAGGATTAGGCAATTAAAATATACACATATAAATCAAAATTAAATATAATTTTAAAATAAATTAATTTGAATCTGTTGAATCATCAAATAAATAAGATTGGCTAAACATCCGATGTTTTCTGGGCATTGGTCTTCGTATTCATGTGCAACATCTAAAAAATAGTATAAAGTTAAATTTTGACATACGAATCATAGCGTAGTTAGGTTACTGATGAACAACTTTTATTAAGGATGACATTGTTATTGATGGTGCAATTAATGAAGCGTATGCACCTCCAGCCGATACAGATTTCCAGCCGGAAGAGTATACCTTATCATATTTTTACTAATTAAATAAAAAGTTACTTTGGCATTTTGGATCAGGATGTGCACTGTTACAATCATTTGTATCCATAGCATTAAATTTCTTGTATTCAACAGTCCCTATAAAAATTTATACATATATTATATATATATATATATATATATATATATATATATATATATATATATATATATATATATATATAAATAGAGAGAGAGAGAGAGAGAGAGAGAGAGAGAGAAAGAGAAAAAGAGAGAAGTCTGAGAGAATCACAACTTAAATAAAAATATACTTTGACATTTTGGATCAGAATATGCACTGTCATAAGCATTTGCATCCTTGGCATTGCTTAACACCTTGCATTTAATAGACCCTATGAAAATTATATATATGTATATATATATATATATATATATATATATATATATATATATATATATATATATACATATATATATATATATATTTATATATATATATATATATATATATATATATATATATATATATATATATATATATATATATATATATATATATATATATATGTATATATATATATATATAAATCAAAAATATTATTTATCTAAAAAAGACTTACTTTTTAAACGTTTTGGATCAGGTTGCATAGCCTCTTTTTTATCCATGGTTGTGTGTTTTGATCCACCACATTTTAAAGTACCTAAATAAATTGTTTTTATATATCTTTAAATGCCATTCCATCACAATTTATAGAAAACATTGGAAAAACTCTAACCAAGAATTCATTCAAACATACATAAATACAAAGACAGTTGCAGATGAAGAGTTTTCAGGGCTTGGGGCAATTTTTAAAGACCCCCTTTGTTACATATAGCTTCTTTTTATTTAAAGTATTGGTTTTAAATTAACAATTGTAAAAACAATTTATCAAAAATACTTATACTTTTGGGATCCTTAGAATTTCGCCTAGCAGCCCTGCCAACATTCTTATCGTTAGCATTATGCAAAAATCGTATGATGCGCAACTCAACAGCATTTCAAGTTTCACTTGGAAATTTAGCCAAAACACAGTCCTTAAGAAATTTCTCCAACTTAACTGGAAATTTTATTTTTCCATTTTACCGTTGTGAAATTAAAGCTAATTTTTGCAAAATGACAGCTTGACTATATCGAACAGCTTGCACTGTGTCAGAATCAATGCCTGCATCATTGCAAAGAACATTAAGCTCATTGAGCACTGCATGAGTACTGTTTGCTCGCACTTTTTTTGGACCAACTGAAGCTGATGCGGACACTTTACCTTTCAAAGGTTTACAAAAATTTGAAATGTTAGGAGGTGAAATTTGTGATTGGTTTTTATCAACATGTTGTTTAGAAGAAATTGGGGTAGATATAGGCATTGGAACTAATGGTGGAGAACAAAGTGGCGGTAGTGGCTCACTAATTTTAACCTTCAGTGGTTTAAGAAACAGTGCTGTAAAGGCATCAGAGTCAGTTCCACTGGTTAGGTTTTCCAACGGCTGCAAAGGTGTGCGTTTATTACTCTAAATAAATTATTAACAGAATTTATTATTACATTTTTTTTAAAAGAAATTTAAAAAATCAGATTTTATAAATATCTGAACTTTATGTACTTCATTAATTTCTGTGCACCAAACTTTTTAACTTTAACTACATGTTTTAAACTGTTTATAGTTTGGTGACAGCTGTCTTCATTTGGAACAACTTGCAGAAGACATGCATATATATATATATATATATATATATATATATATATATATATATATATATATATATATATATATATATATATATATATACATATATATATATACACACACACATATACAGGGTGTTAGTCAGGAATATATTTTATACCTGTATTTTGGGAATATTTATTGTCATTGCTCATAAAATATTGAAATTTTTTATTGATATTGTCCCATTACTAACTAATTACTAATTAATTTTAAACTAATTAGAAATTCAATGGTATAAGGGGTATTTAACATCCTGGTTAACACTCTGACGGGCTTGTTAACACCCAGATTATATTTGTTAATACAATTATTCTCAAATATGTGTTTGTTGCAACAACAACAAAAAACAGTTATTGTCAAAAACAGAAAAAATAAATTTATTATTAATAAATATTAGAGGAAAATACATAATAAGAAATATACCATAATTTAATGTTACATATTAAGACATAGTTTGAATTACAATATGGGATAAATTTTTGCTTATACGGATAACAAATACACTTATTTACAGGAGCTAAATTGTTCACATGTGTTGTAGATTTAAAATAAATACCGATACCAAAAGAAGAAGATTCATAAGGTCCAATTGTTTACAGATTTTTATGTCACTTTAGAATATAACCAGAAACTAAAATAGTTGGGCGACTCAAAGCATTTGTAATCAAAATAATTTCTTGTGATGTAATACAACAATTGTCCGGCGGTTTAGAAAGAAAGAGGCATTGCTCTTTCAGTTATAGAATGACTACGGATATTTCTCATATTACTTAAAAGATGAGAAAATATGCTAGACGTAGCTTTAGTTTTACGTTTTAAAATTGATAAACAATTTTCAATACGAAATGTAGAAAAGTAGTCAAGAGACTGTTGATATAAATTAACAAAATATGTTAAATGTAACAAAACATGAAAATTATATGACATACACTTTGGTGTAAACAATTCTGGACATTTTGTAACAAAATGAGTGATGCACCCTTTAGCGCAATCATTAAATCTGTTGGAACAAAGACAATGCACAGCATAATGTAACAACGAAAAATGTTCATAATAATCTGGCAGCAAAATCTTTTTCAACAAAAATGGCCCTAAATATAATTAAAAAAAACGATATTCTGTAGCTTTTTAATGACACAGTTCTGATAAAGGTCTGATTTTACGATTAAATTCGATAGGAATAGATTTAGAAGAGTTCGTCATAATTTCTAATACTCGCAACATTTGGTTTAAGCTTGATTTACAAGGAAGACATGGATACTGAGAAACTGATGTAAAATAGAAAAAACATAACGTTTTACAAACGCCAAGGCACACCAGATGCTGGTATTGTAATGTAAACTAATACCTGATATTGCAGCTTAAGGTGATAAAATAATTTGAATATTTTCTTTCATATCACAATAACTAAAATCATTACGCATATCACAATTATTTTTTAAATATAAAGTTCGATGTTCAACAGTTTCACCCTCAACTTTACAATATGAACATCCAAGTTTCGCAGTATGGTACTTGATACTTTGGAGCATTGCTCTTGCAGGTGCATCACAAGCAAAAACTATACTATTGATAACAAACGTTACATTTTTATATACAAAACCTTGAGACTTTAATATTGACAACTCACCATACAAATCTGTTATCAGAGTAGACAAATCAGGTTTTACTGTACCACAATAAACGGATACTGGTAATGCAAATTTGCTTTTAAACTGTGGAATATACAAGATTATTGGCCATGCACAAAGCCCAGAGCTTTTAAAAAGTGGCAAACCATCTACATTGAAAATGAAATCTATAGTTGATGAAACATTAGAAATACCTTTGTCAATACAGTACTTCAAATTTTCAACAATTGAAAAATAAAAAAAATTTCCTTAAGCTAATTTTAAATCTCTATTTTTAAAATGTGATTTTTTTGTCAATAAATAGAGTTTGGAACATCAGGCACTCTAAATTTGATCAACAATTTTAAAAGATATAACATTGCACGATGACTAAATATTAAAAGAATTAAAAAACCTAAGCAAATAATCTGCAATTGTTAAGATATTTTCTTTGAAGTCTTTTTTGGGCTCTGAAGCCTGATTATCACTGGAGTCTTTATACATATTTTGCTCAAAATCTTCTGATTCTGAATGCATGCAATCTTCTTCATTTAAATATAAATCACTATCTGAATAATTTAAATTATTTTAATTGTTATCAAAACAAATATCAGATATAGAAAAATCGATAGGGAACAGGTTATCACTGTCATCTTGTGTACTACGATTTTTGTCTAAAAAAAAATTAAATTACACTATAAATAAACAGTATAAAGTAAACAGACAAACTACATATTTTTATATAATCAACCTCAAATGATATCAAACTTTGTTATAACGATATAAAACTTTAATTTTTTGTATATTTATACTAAAGTTTCATATTATTTATATATAAATGATTTGTATTTTTATTGATATTATTAAATAATTATTTAATATTATTTACCAAGAATTGTTGTAAAAAAGGATGACAATTCCGAATTTGACCTTTGCCTATCAGAACGATTTGATGCCATCAATAAAATATAGAGCTAGTTTATATAAATATAAAAAGTACAAATTAAGAAATATAATAACTTATGTTATAATTAAAATATTTTATTTATATATATAATAATTAAATATTATTATAATATATTATATAATAATTTACTAGCATGTGCTATAAAACAGACTATCGAAGTAAAAAAAAGTGGTTTTACTAATTTATTACTGCTCTGTTCTTTAAGAGTATTAAGCAGGATTAGTATTTAATACTGTTAAATTTTAATGGTATTTAATACTATTAAATACCATTAAAATTTAAGAGTATTAAATAATAATATCAATATACTTAGATTTATTTTGACAATAATTCTACATATTAATAGTACTAATAAAATCAAGATTATTATTAACACTCTTTAACTTTAATCATTAAAATCTAAGTGTTATAAATAATCTTGATTTATATACCATCAAGTTAATGGTATATAAACTTTGATTTAAATATCTATTTATATATAAAGAAAAAAAAAATTATTATATATATATACTAACTGATATTATCAAATAAAATTATTTTACAAAGTAAAAGTATCAACTTTTCTATGCATTTAAAAATATTGTTATTTCAGAATTTTTCCATTAAGAACTTTGCCATTCATTGAGGTACTAGCAGTAAGCAACCTGTAATACATACGGTTTATTAGAAATTAAATCATAACAATAAAAACACATTAATAACTTGGTATGAAAAATTAAATACAAATTTATCTATAAATAACATCTTAAGTTTGACTCCCGATCAGCAATGTCATTGCTTATAGTTAACGACATAAAAACTGCATTAACATCAGTTAAGTTCTTTTTAAAATATGTCATAACACAGCAGGTACCAGTAAAGGAAAGTCAAGTAAAGCCTGCAATTACCTAAAAAAAGAAATAAATAAAAATTTACAATTTTTAATTACAAAAGTATTATTTGCATTTTATTGTTAGGAGAATTAGGATAAAATTACAGAAAATATAAAGAACTAAAAAAATAGCTATAACAGCCTATTTCTATCAACACAAAACACAGTAACAATACCGAATAGCATAAGATATTTGTAAGCACACATTATTGTGTCTCCAGAATAATTTAAAAAAAAAATATTATGTAAAGGATAGACTATACAAAGTAATGACACCACAACTTGATAAGATATTTTATTAACTAAAATACTTGAACTAAAAGGATTTCACTTGTTACAATATTTAAACAATCAAGGGACAATTATAGTTATTAATTTGTTATCAATTATATCAGAAAATAGCAACCAACTTGTAAGATATTTCTTATAAATGGTCATTATCAATTGTGATATTAAGAAATATGTAATAAGTTTTATTAATTCTCCCTCTAATCTAAGAGAAAGAGGGAGAGAAAGAAAATGTTTTCAAAGCAGAATGTTAAAAAAAGTAAAAAAACACACAATAGATAATAGTAACTGGTTTATTATGTTACCAGTAAACAAAATTATTTTTACCTTGATTAAAAGATAAACTCCCAGCATTTCTTAATTAAGTTCCGGCTTCTCTCTGACTGTTGACTAATGATTAATAGAGTAAACTTAACATCATATTAAATTTACAAAATTAAAACCATGTTTCAACAGTAAGCAAACTAATCAAGTAATGACAAAGGCAACTTCCAACTCTAATTAATGGTTGCTTGCAGCCTTGTTGGAAGCGAAGATGTTTAAAAAAAAAACTATAATAAAAAACTATATAAAAAAAAAGAACATTTATGTTTGAAATTATAGAAAAACATTAAAATCATTTATTTTATTAACTGTTTGTTTATAAATTGTTGTTATAAATTGTTATTAATCTAAATATTATTATAAATATATATACAATAAATCACTCAATATATTACTATAAATATATAAATAATATTACTATAAATAGAAAAATTCATACTTTGCTTTGTTCTCAAATGTCTAAAGTAAAATGGAATTAACAGACATTAACACTGCTTGACACTGAATTCTCTGCTTGCTGAGCAGCATTTCTTGCATTTCAACAACGATTAATTTTTTCCTACCTAGATCTATCTCTTTTATTTGACAACAACTATTTTTATGTTGCCTATTACCATTTCAATTTCACTACTATCATTAAACATATTACCAATAATATTACTATTGTTACAACTGAATAATAAATAAACATAAAACAATCATAAAAATTGCGATCTTTTCTAATCAAAGACTATTTTTCAACTTAAAATTTATTATAAACCATAGGATCTACGTTAGCTGATATTCTCAATAAAACTTTTAAATGACCTTGTTGGTAAATAACTTCCCTGGAAGCAGGTGAACCATCTCCAATGAGTACAACAGCAACTTCACTAACTATAGTTTGCAACTGAAACATTAAATCATGTAAGCAAAGTTGATTGTGATGTTATTGCATTCTAAAAGTAACTGCTGCTAGTGGGTCAGAGATATACAGTTGATAATGTTGGCGGAATATCTTGATCTGGTCTAAGATTACCTGCACAATGAAAAACTTGACACACATTTTAAAACATGGTGGGCTATGATTTATTAGTTAAACCACATCAGTAAATAAAGCAAAATAAAGACAGGCATAATAAATTCTAATATATTTTAAAAAATTGATATTAGAATTATATATAACTTTCTGTAAATCTTGCAGAAATAGTGAAAATGGAAGCAAAACTACCTTTCTATTATGGCAACATAAAAAATGTGTTTCATCAAGAAAATTCTAAGCGCAGTAATGCTGACAGATCTGGATCATTTCATAATCTAGAATAGTATCACTTCTTGCTATACAATATATTCTGATTGTCTAGCAGCATTTTGTACATTTTGAGAAAGATTAATCTCGCCTAGGCTATCTCTTTCATTTATGTGATAATTACTTTCAACTCATCTAACCATGACGTTCTAATTTAGGTATAAAATAATTTCTTCTTACCAAGCAGCATTTCTTATATTTTGATGACAACTAATATCAGCTTGCCTAGTTCTAATCATTTCACTAAATTATCAATTATTTTTAAGTTGATAGTATTTCTTCTAATAACTTATTTAAGCCTAATATCAACCATCCAAAAAAAAAAGAGAAAAGAAATTAAATAAAAATATCAAAATATTAATAGTCTAAAGTGGTAAACATATCTAGAAAGTGGTAAACATATCTACAAAAAGATAAATAATATAAAAAAGATGAACTTGGTTTCTCATCTATAAAACAATTTTATTTAACTATTTAAAAGAAAAAAAATCAAAATGCCTAATGTTAAGCTATGTATTTTAAAAAAAGAATCTAATGCAATTACTTCAGAATATATATGATATATAAACCTCTACAATTTAACTCATTAGCTTTACCATTGGATCAAAAATTAATAAACATAAATTAAAACAATTGATTACAATTATTATTCAAAATAAAAACCTAAAATTTAATTTAGGATTTATTAATATCCATATTTTTTTGGCAATTTCAGTTAGTATATTTTTATCTAAAGTAAAAAAAAAGATAACACCATTTAAAAACAAATTTAAAAATCTAAATAAATATTCAGACACCTTAAAAAGAAGGACAACACAACATTCTTTTAATAACTTCCAACATAATTTTTTTTATTTTCTACTGCTTTTCTCTATTTTCTATTTTACTATTTTCTATACCTTATATTTTAATCTAAAAGAAAATATACATATAGATACAGAGAAATATAAAATATACTGAAATATTTGGAAATTTATGTAAATACACTTACATGTCCACAATTAACAGTCTTATTTTATTTAAAGAAAAAGAAACAGGCTATAAAAATTAGAAAAATACAAACAATCAACAACAAACATTTATTTTTAATTTTATAGTAAAATTAAACAATGAACAACATCAATTCCTGTTGAAACTAAAAATTTATCAGCTCTAATTGGCTTGCAGACCTTGCTTGAAAGATCGCATGGAGTACTGATCTGCGTGTAGAAAAGCAGTAAAAAACTACTTCTATTAAATTAGTGTATTAATATTTTGATGCTGCCATTTTTAAAATTTAATAGAAATTTTTTTATTTGTATTTTATTGTATTATTGAAATAAAAAACAGAACCAAATCAGCTGTACGTCGGCTAAATGTCTGTTAGCCTATTAGTCGGCGAACAGACATATAACCGACATTCAGCCGATATCGTTTTGTTGAAAACAGTGTAGCCGATGTTGAACAGATGTTACTAACTCGGCCCGAGCTAGGCCCAATGTCGGCCTTAACTCAGGGTTATCTTTAAAATGAGTCAAAATACCATTTTCCAAAACACTGAATTTTAATCAATTTTAAATAAAGAAAAAATATTAAATAAAGATTCTGATCCTGATATAAACTATTATAAAGAACAAATTAGAAATTTTAATCCAATTTTCTATTATATAGAATCTGAAAACCTTATAGAGGGTTTGGATTTTAATTTGTTCTCACTTTTGCACTTTTTTTTGTTTTTTGTTTTTTGTTATTCACCTCCTCAAGGCTGAGAAGGCCACTACAGATAAGGAGGCTACTTAATAGTGGTTATAACCCTCTCTCAACTCTACAACTCCGAAACACGAACCTTGACGAACAAGGCCGCTGCGCGGAGAAATAAGTTGAGGGCGGTACTAACAGGGACGTGGTGGGGATCGAACTCGGAACCTCTCGCTTTAAAAGCGAGCGCTTTACCACTACACCACTACCGCATACTACTTAAACATAAGAAGCTTACAAAAAATTTTTGAATTATTCAAGCAGTTTTTGTATTAAAAAAATGGAACTTAAAGTTATTTGTCTTAGCGAAACTTGGTGTCACGATGTTAATATTGAGAATGATTCAAATGAGTTTCAAAATTATAAAGCAATTCATTAGTTTAGGAACTCTGAGAATTCAGGTGGGGGATTATGTATTTTTATAAACGCAGTGGCTACAGTAACGGCTGCTGGATCTCTAACGCCACCAGCTAGAGTACCGGCTGGTACCTGGTTTTCTTTAAAATAATGATCAAGTTTAAATAAAAAGGTTTTTTTACTCTTCAAAATAAACATTAAATATATTGAAAGTCATATAATGAAAGTAGATTTTTTAATTTGCTTCTAATATACGGTCAAAGTTTTGTATTAATCACTCCATCACCGCTAGCTGAAATTGCTCTAGCTAAAATTGCCAAATCAATTAAAAAGCTAATTAGATCAAAAGTATTTTGAATGTATTTTGGTTACTTTGTGAGGTTATCTCATTTCTAAAACAAGGCTTTTAATGTAATCTAGTTGATGATGATGATGGTGATGATGATGATATCAGTTTTTCAGACAAATAACTAGAAGGGTTGTCTTATTTTATCTTTGAACTCATTAATCATTTATGTATTAAAAGTTGTTCAAAGTTTGATTGATATTTATTTTATGTATTTTTTTAGATATGTTTTGTGCATGTTTTTTTTGTTAAAAGCTTTTGAATGAAATCTATAACTTCTTTCAAAAAAAATCTATAATTTTGATATGGTTAATTACTGACCTATTTCATTATTATTTAATGTATTGAAATTATTTGTGTGCTATATATTATTGAAATTGATGGATATGAAAAGATACATTTTTTGATACTTATATTTATAAATTGCAATATCGATTTGATAAACATTTAATACCTATGATAACCATTTAACTACCTATGTTTGTAGCTGGCTTAAAATCTTAAACCTCATTTAAACCATAAACTCCAATTCAAGTCAATTAAAAATATCCACTAAACACAATTATTTAATAAAGTAATCCCTCAAGGATCTATCCATGAGTCTTTGCTTTTTGTGGCATACAATAATAAATTAAACACATGCATTTATAATGTTTAATTATTTTTTGAGAAAATTAAATTTTGCAATAGTTATATATTTTTTGCTTATTGCGCTCTTATCAGTGGAAACTTTTTAGACATGAAAGAATATTTATTGGTTTCAGTACATGCATCCAATATCCTATAGCCTGCTGCCACATAGGAGTGCCTCAACATCGACTGAGGGTTTGTTAGCAATAATCCTTTCCAACAAGCTGATAAATAGTATTTATACCAGGGTTGCAAAAAAACAGGTTTTTTTAAAAAAAACCAAAAACCATAGGTTTTTTTAAAAAAATTAGGTTTTTATTAAATAATACCGTATTTAGTTATCCTTTGAAATTAAAAAAAAGTTTAATGCATTTTATTTGAGTAAACTATATTCTTTATCAATATTACTGCAATATTTCCTCAAAACATCAATACATCATTGTTTAATGTTCTATATATAAATACAAGCTTTGCTGCTTTTTCTACCCCCAATTGGCTTCTTAACTTAGTATGAACAAGGGCAAAAGTTGAAAAAATTCTTTCGATTCCAGCACTAGGAGCTGGTGCATTTAATAAACCTTAATTATCCATTATGTTACAATCGACAATTTTTAGAGATTTCCACCATTCTATTGGTGATACATTTTTTAAAACAAATTCACTATACAAATAGCTTTTATCAAATGGAGCAGATTTGGCTTTTAGTTTGAACTGGTAACAAATTCTTAAACTCTTTATCTGCGAAAGTCATGGCAGCTTCATTTTCATTTTCAGAAAGATTACATCCAAAATATCTAGGATCTCTTGTGTTTGCCAGGAAATGAGTATCACTAATAGTCTGAAGGTATCTAGATTCAATTTGTTTTATTTCGTTTGTTAAAAATGATAAACTGTTTATCAAATCTTTAAAAATTTCAACTGTGTCACTTATTTTTGTTTGATCTCTTTGCAACTTATCTAGAGCTACTGCAATTGGTTTTAATATTTTTAATAAATCTTCTGTATATCACTATTTATCTGTATATCACTTACTTTTTTACCAGTCATGGGATCTAAGTCTTTATTTTTTTTCAAACATTGTGAAAATGATGCTCTAGTTGTTGACATATTTTTCAAGTGAATCACATACAGAATTCCATTTAATTTATAAATTGCTCCAGCTTTATGATTATTTCTTATATATTTTATTATTTGTGTATCATTTGCTCACATTTTCAATGTTAAGATCATTTGCTAAAAGATTCAGCATATGAGCAGCACACCCATAAGTTATGATAATGTCTCTTTCAGATGACAGTACTTGTCTCATTGATTTCATATTAGCTGCATTGTCAGTCACAAAGCTTTTTACTGTGCATCCAAATTTACATCTTACAGAATCTATTGCTTCTCTTGCTAATTGTGTAAGATATTCACCAGTATGTGAAAGACTAGAAGTGTTGATTGTTTCTACTAAAATGTTAATTTTATCTGTAATTACAGAGATACTAACTATAGGTTCATTACTCCAGCCATCTAAATACATGGCTACAATTTTCCCATTCAATACACTACATTTTTCAATTTCTTCTGCATAAACCCTATCTAATATTTCTCCTCCAATTTGAGTTCTATTAGGTAGAGTGTATCCTGGATAAAGCATATTGATAAATTTTTTATTTTTTATATATAAATTCTTTGTGTTCAACTGTTCTGAAGCTAGAGTTTGTACTGTATATAAATCTACCAAGTTGCTTTATTTGATTTACCAAGATCAAATAAATCTTTCTCTTTGAGGCTTGTTTGTGTGAAAAACTTATCAATTTTCAAATATTTATCAGCTGATGTTGAATTGGGCTGAGACCTTTTCAATTGTTGTTGTGATGTTGTTGAGATCGTGAGTTTAAAATGAAATTGCAGTTTATTGAATTATTCAAAGTTAATATGTCTATACGTGATAATTTAAATATATGTTTAAAAAGAGAAAGTTTAAAATTTAAAATGGCAATACAGTAATTTAACTACCTTCAAGAAGTTGTTGATCTTCCATTGACTCCATAATTTCATGGGGTTGTGATTGCTTGAACTTTTTTATATGTTCATGCATCCTTTGAATTTTACCTTCCATTTCTTGGGTGTAGAGCATTACAAACTGCTCTACACCCTTTTCTTTCTGGAACAGTCACTTGTGTATATTTTAACTAAATCATATCACATTTGTGCCCAGTTTTTGAGACATTTTTTGTGGTATCAATAAATTATGTTAGAACTACTTATAGTTTTGCTAAACATTTAAATATATATATATATATATATATATATATATATATATATATATATATATATATATATATATATATATATATATATATATATACACACACACACTCACACACACATATATATATATACATATACATATATCGTTAAGAAAACTTCCTGATGAAATAAATTCATCAGGAAGCAATGCTTCTTGATGAACCTAATGAAGGAGAAAAAGCCTGTGGAAGAAAACAGATAAGTGTTGTTACTAATTTATTACTGCTCTGTTCTATAAGAACACTGAGGACTCTATTGTATGAAAAAACAGAAACAAAAATCATGAATTAAAAAAAAATTTCTATATTGAAGATTGTTTTTTTTTTTTATATTTGTTAACATAACCCTGTTTTAGTTTTCTGTTGTAAGTTCAAATCTTTTTTAGAAAAATATTAATTTGGTTTAAACCAACATTTTTTTAATTGGTTTAAACCAATGGTTTAAACCATTTGGTTAAAACCATGCAACCCTGACTACAACATCTTATTATTACATTGAATTGCTTGAGGCCAGTTATAGAGGAAATAAACAAGCAATGACCTACCTCAGGTACAAAAAACATGAAGTTTCTTCATGAAAATGCTAGATCTCAAGCCACAAAAGCAGTGAAAACTTTCCACGATCAAACGGATTCAATATAATTTGCCACCCACCTTACTCGCCAGACTTAGCTCCATCAGATTTTTGGCTATTTGACCGCATCAAGACAATCATACCGGCTATTTGACCGCATCTTGACAATTGTACGGTGTTGAAAGTCACAAAAGACAAATTACGAAGATATTTTTAGGCATACCTATTGAAATCTAAAAAAAAATATTTGAGAAGTGGTTAGAAAGGATACAACTATGCATAAATAATAATGGCGAATATTAAAACATTTAATAAAATAAAATGAATAAAATACATCTATTCTTTAATATTTTTTGGGGGGTTGCGCAAACTTTCCTGATGCTCTAAGTAATTAATGACATGGGTGCTAATACAATGTAACTCCACATTTTATTGATTTCAGGTTTTAATGAATTGCTAGTATATAAAAGAATTTCTATCAGTTAGTATAAAAATGACATAGCATCAGCCGAGCACCAAGAGGCACTATGTCCATTTTCGTGTTTCCGAGGAAATAAAGTTTTAAGATTGTTAAGGCTTTCTGCCAGAAAATCCGACTAATTTTTCAAGTTCTTTTAAAAGTTGTACCATTCTTAAGAATAGATTTATTTGACGCATAGTCCATTAATTGTTGATTATTTATTGATAATAATCAGAAAAAACATAAAATGTGGTTTTTCTCTTCTCTTCTTTTCTCTTCCTCTTTGTTCTTGGCTGACCGAGGGAGATTATAAGTAATTATTTATGACATTTGCAGTGCACAGTAATGATCGCTTTGAGTTTAATAAATCTTGTAGCACAATTTCCCAGTTTTTGACTGGTAGATTTCTTGATTTGAGAGCTAGTGTTGCTGTTTTCAATATTATCCCATTAAAGAGCTCTGCCTGTCTGTAATGTCTGTAGGATTATGACGTTGTTCTACTAGTTGCAACACCTCGAGTATGTAGAAAATTATGAAGTTCCTCTGATACTAGAGAGCTGCTTCTGTCAGAATGAACATAAACAGGGGTGCCATACAAGGAGAACAAGTACTGGAAACACTTTAACTTCGAAGAAGAGGAAGTATCAGGACAAGGAAAAGCAAATGGAAATCGCAAGTATTCGTCAATAATTGTAAAGATTTAACAAACTTTAGTTGATGTTGGAAGTGGGCCTTTAAAATCTACATTAAGTCGTTTAAATGTTTGTGTTGCTTTATGAGATGAACATTAGGTGGTTTGTAAAATCGAAGTTTAAGTTTACAGCAGGTGATGGTTTACGACACTTTTGATTTCTTCTGAGGAGTATGGCAAATTCCGACTGCAGACAAAATGGTTCATTCTTGTGACACAGAGCATTATGGAGCTTTGCTGCCTTTAATTTGTTATTACATATATAGGGACATGTCGAATTTGTGTTTTTATTATTAAGTAATTTTTGATTTAATAGGACGAAGCATAAGGAACGTATTAAATAGTCTGTTACTGGGTTATATTTACGTGGTTGATATTGTATGTCGCAGCTGTAGCAACAAGTTCAGTACGCTAACGCGTAATTTTGTCGTTTTTAATTTTTTCAAAGATATTTTTCTATACGGATAATTTACACGTTTTAACTTTTGAAACGCTTTAATTTTTTTCTTGTTTTTTTTTATAGAAGTATATGATAGATAAATCGAATTATTAATATCTAAGGTTTTACTTGTCGTATGTAAATTATATAATAGAAAATATTAATATTAGTTAATCGTAATTCCCTAAGGGACATATGCATATAAAGTAGCAACTATATACACAAGTTATAAAACAACACAACTCCCCAAGTAAGATTATAAATAATTATTTATGACAGATCCTGCTACTAATAACAGTTTACAAAATAAAAAAGATACTTAAAGTCACTAGTAAGATGATTATTTTCGTTGTCATTTCGTAACATGCTTTAATGATTCGTTTTGAAAGCCTCGATCTGATACCTGCCAGAGTTGAGAGCAATTAGATAAACTTATTGCTGTTGAAGGGGACACTGAGGTTAGGAAGGTATTTTGTACTGAGAAAGATATACATGAAATAAAAGCCTGTTTCTTCTACACACAAATAAAAGCAGACATTGTTAAAGTAAAGAAAAGTAATAATAAAACAGAGTTGCTAACATTTGATTATCAGCAAAATATGCCCCTCCCTTACTTGATATTTAAATAAAATTTAAATAGAATATTTTATTTTTTAACTTACCTTTGATTTAAACGAATACCTTTTGATCTTGATTTCAACTGACGCCCACCATGATAACAACAATATGTTAGATAATAATATTTTAATTTTTTATTGATATAGCGCTTTAATCCTTTTTTGATTGCTAAATCAATGGTTCGACTGTCTCGAACATATAATGATCTAAAACAAGATAGTTCATGCTCTTTAATTGCCTGCTTAAGCTCGTTGAAACTATTAAATACACTAACAACATCAATTCTTGATACAAATATGATATGTTATAAAAAATATTTTTAGCCCTAACAATTTTCAATTGCGGATATCTGGAAAAATAATAAATAGTTACGTACTTAGCTAGAATTCAGACTTGCCGGTACTCTAGCAACTAGCGCTAGAAATCCATCAGCCGGTACGGTACCTACTGCCTTTTATAAATAACTTATTGCCTTATTAATGTAAATAAGATTTATGCTCAACCACAAGCAACAATGGGTCGTTGCGCATTGAAATTACAAACAAAGCCTTAAACTATATTATTATCTAAGTTATATACAGGCCACCAATTCGTGGGCAATTTTAACCTTAACTTTGTTGAGTATGACGCAAATAAATAAAATTTCTTTCTTGAGTATGACGCAAATAAATAAAAAAGTAAAAAACTTTTTCAACTATATTTTTTAAAGTGGTTATATTCCACTAATTAATAAACCCACTCGAATTACCAAGGAAAGTGCTACTGCAGTTGATCAAATAATCACTAATGAGTTCTTAAATACCAAAATTAAAACAGGGATATTTAAATCTGACATTTCTGACCACTTTCCAGTGTTTATAGTGTCACAAAAGTGCGATAGTATTAGTGCCCATGCCTCAAAAACGAAATGAACAACTAGAGTAATGAAACTAACTACGAAATTTGTCAAAACAAAAACACTGTTATACCTTTTTATGCCTTTGGAAAACAAAGGATATTCCAGAGTGGTCCGAAAAAAAACGGTTTTATGATAAATTTATCAAAAAAAGAAAACTTGAAAATGAAACCAAATATAAAAACTAAAGGCGTCTTTTTGAATCAATTTTAAAACGTTCTAAAAAATATTATAATTCTGAACAGTTAAGTAAACACAAAAATGAAACGCAAAAGATCTGGAACATAATTAAATAAGTAACTGAAAAAAAAAATCTTGATTAAAATAGCCTTCCAATCAATCTTAAAACAAATAATGAATTTATTACAGATAAACCTTTAATTGCAGAAGAATTTAATGAGTATTTTGTTAATGTAAGTTTTAACTTAGCATCAAAAATAGAATCCTCAGAAGTAAAATTCGAATCTTTTTTAAGTACTCCTAATGCAAATGTAATGGACAATAGTGAACATACGGAAAGAGAACTGTTGGATGCAATGTTTTTGTTAAAACCTATATAAAGTTTAGGATATGATGATATCAGTAGTCGCGTCATTACAAAATCAATAAAATATATAACTATTCCACTATTGCACATTTTTAATCTATCTTTAAAACAAGGCGTTTGTCCTGGAGAACTTAAAATTGCAAAAGTTGTTCTAATTTTCAAATCTGGTGATGTTTTAAACGTTGTAGACTATAGCCCGTTTCAATTCTTCCTTGTTTCTCAAAAATACTAGAAAGAGTTATGTACAGTAGACTTTATTCCTTTCTAAATAGAAATAATGTTATTTACAACAAACAATTCGGATTTAAGTCAAGACATTCCACTGACCATGCCATTACTCACCTTTACTCATGGCATACTTAAAGCATTTGATGAAAAAAAATATACTGTAGGAGTTTTCATAGATCTCAGCAAAACGTTTGACACAGTTGATCATAACATTCTTCCAGCTAAACTAAAACATAATGGCATAAAAAACTCAAACATTGATTGGTTTAAAAGTTACTTAACAAATAGAAAACGATATATATCGTATAACGAAGCAAAATCAAAATATATGACTGTCACATTCGGTGTTCCTCAAGGATCAATACTCGGACGACTACTCTTTCTTGTTTATATAAACAATTTACATAATTTTTCTAATATTTTTACTTCAATTTTATTTGTTGATGACACAAACTTGTTTTACGTTTATATCAACATCGACTTCTTATTTGAAACAGTCAATAAAGAACTAACAAGTTTAACTGAATGGTTCAAGTCGAATAAACTATCCTAAAATATAAGTAAAACCAAATATACTCTTTTTTATAGACTCCACGAAAAAAAAAATTAAAACTTTTTTAAAATCCATTAAAACTTCCGTATCTTTGTATTGATAATTCTAATATAAAAAGAGAGCACTCACGCGCGTTCTTAGGAGTATTTCTCGACGAGAATCTTCCATGACGCGAACACATAAGTATAATAAAATATAATGTAAGAAAATAAGATATCAAAAATTATTTGTTTATTATATAAAGTTAAAAAGTTTTTAAACCAAAACTTTTTAAAAAACATATACTTTTCTTTTATGCACAGCTACCTTAGTTATGGGAATATTGCTTGGTGCAGCACAAACGCAACCAAAATAAAAAAGTTACTCAGTAGACAAAAAAATGCTGTATGAATTATTTCAAACATAAATAGTTTAACTATTTACGTTTGAAAAAAGGCCTTCAAAAGGTTTATTTAATAAACTAAATACACTCAACGTTTATCAACTAAACAGTTATCAGATACTTACTTTTATGTACAAAATTGATAACATAATGACACCTGTAATATTTAATACCTTTTTAACATAATAAATCATTTTTACTCTACTAGATTTTCAAATCAGAACATTCAACCCAAAACCTACATTCAACCCAAAACCTATTATACATTCAACCCAAAACCTATTATACATTCAACCCAAAACCTATTATACGGCCACCAAATACTCTATTGCAAATAGAGGACCAAATTATGTAAAAAATTATGGAATTCTAAACTTAACATCGACATCATTACAACTACTTTTTTTCGTTCATTTAAAATAAAACTTAAACAAAAACTTTTGACCATTGACAATGAATTAAGTTATTTCTAAATATCTTAGATAATCTATTTTATTTATTTACTTAATTATTTTATTGTTTATGTTATTATATATTTTTTATACATACATGTTTTCTTTTTTTTTTTTTTTTTTAAATTCATTTTTATCTTATTTTATATTATTTTTTTGGTTGTTTTTTTTTTTTTAATTTTTTTTTTTTCCCTATGCGAACAAGCCGCCTGGTTTGCTTTTTTCTGTTCTTGCTATTATTAAGTTTTTCTTTTCTTGTTATCATTAAAACTGTGTAAAAATAACTCTTAAACCTATTAATATTCAAATCAACTCTTATACTTAATTTTTTTTTAGTCCATCTTGAGGTTTTCATTGTCTTTTATTAAGTTGTGCCATATTTTTTTGTTTTTGTGTTTTTGTTTTTAGGCTTTTGTTAATTAAATAAAAAGTATATATTTCAATTATTTTTGAACGGTATTATAAAAAATTTATCTAATAAAATAATTGCTTGTAATGTAAAAATACGATGTGAACTATGGGGTTTAGTGATAAGACTACTGTTGTCTTATTTTTGCCCCGGCCATGTAAATATTTATTTATACATATATCGTAAAAAATAAAAATAAAATTGGCTGCTTGGATACCGTCGCCACAAAAAATGGTAACCAAGACGGAAATAGAAGCGCTAATCAAGAGAATATCTGTTCTTGAAACAGCGATTGTTGTGAAAGATAATCAAATTGTGGAATTAGAGAAAAGAGTTAAAACGCTGGAGGACAAAACAAAAAATGCTGTGACTTCAACAGTGAACATTGGAAATGACTGGGTTAATGTGGTGTCGCGAAACGCAAAAAAACCGAAAGAACAACTAGTTGTGGTTAACGCAGCAATTAATGAGCAGAAGGAGCGAAAAAAACGCGAAAAGAACGTCATCATATATGGAATTAAAGAGTCGAGCAAAACTGAGGGCAAAGATAAAAATAAAGAAGACAAGAAAGCAATTGAGGACTTACTAAAAACAATAGGAAAAAAAAATGTTAAACCGATACATTTAAGGAGATTCAAATCAAAAAATGCTGCAAAACCAGGCCCGATTCTACTCGAATTATCCGAAGGCGAAAGAAATCCTCTTTTACTCGCGTCAAAAACGCTAAGAGAAAAGCAAGATTTTAAACAAGTCTATATATGCCCAGACTTGACAGTGGCCGAGAGACTACATGACTTTGAGTTGAGGAAGAAACGAAACGACTTAAATTCGTAGCTTGACGCCAACTCGCCCTTTCGATATGCGATTCGTGGAAACGAGATTGTGCGATTTAAAAAATAACCATAAAGTAAAAAAAATGAAAGCGAAAAAAAGCGATAATTTATCGTATTTATCCTGTATATATTTGAACGCCACTTCACTAAACAACAAGTTTGAGGAATTTAAAGTATTGTGTCACCTGAATGAACCAAACATAATCGGAGTAACGGAAACATGGTTTAGTGAAACTTCAATTACGTGTGTGGAAAATTTTTGCTTATATCGTAGCGACAGAAAAGAGTTTGTATTTACGTGAATAGCGAAATAACGTCTTATGAAGTAAATGAAAAATGGCTATTGACGACTGACTTAGAACAAATCTGGACTGTACTAGTTTTCGGGAACGACAAATATTTGGTAGGATGCATATACCGACCAAACGATGTGGTAGATATGGAAATGTTCAGAAATGTTTTCAGAACTGCAAGAGAATATGTGGACAAACGGGGTTTTAAAGATCTTCTAATAATGGGTGACTTTAATTTTCCGAAAATTGAATGGTCAGATGGAGCAGTTCATGCAATAAATTCCAGTGAACAATCGATAGAACATCATTTCTCGGAAATAATAAACGACGAATTTCTAATTCAGCACGTCGCAATACCTACTTTTCAACTAAACGAATCAATGTACGAGAATACATTGGATTTACTGTTCAGATTATTTCAAGTTGAGACAAATGCGGTATTAGGGAATATAAGCAAAGGACATCTTGTAATTTGCTTTAAGTATGCACTCAATCACCATGAGACAAAAACTGTGGCTAGCAATCGGAAATATATTTTAAAAAAAGTTGACTTCGCAGGAATTAAAATTTTTTTTACAAATACAGACTGGGTAAACATTTTTGATGCAATTAATGTCCAGGAGATGCACGACACGCTCATTTTTTATGTTAACGAAGCTTGTCAAAAATATATACCGTGTCACAGCTCGAAAAACAGGACTCGTAAAACAGGACTTGTGAAGAACAAAAGACGAATGAGACATTTAAACTGTTGCACAAATTTGAAAAACAAAAATATGGTAAACGAATACAAAGCATTGTGTAAAACAGTTAAAATTGAAACGAGAAAAGCCAGAAAAAAATACGAACGCGAACTGGTCTACAAATCGATTAGAAACAAGAAGATACTATTTAAATATGTGAACGATCAACAAAATGTGAAGAGCTCAATTAAAGTGATAAAAAACGTCGAAGGAAATGTTACAAATACGACTAGTGAGATTGTTGACATTTTAAACGAAAATTTTCAAAACTCTTTCACTAGAGAGGGCGACCAAGTATTACCAGAATTCGGATCGAGATGTGGGGGTAAATATTTAGATTTTGACGAGAGTGCAATTAATTACAGTGACGTAGTAACAAGATTAAGCAAATTATCCATTGAGAAATCATGTGGAGTTGATCAATTGAGTACTATCATTTTAAAAAATTGCGCTGAAGGACTAGCAATGCCAATCACATTGATATTTATGTCTTCGATTGATAAGAGCGAACTACCTAAGCAATGGAAATTTGCGAACATTACCCCAATCTTTAGGAACAAAGGCAGTAAGCTAGAAGCGAATAATTATCGACCAGTATCACTGACTTCTGTGCCGTATAAAATTCTGGAGAGCATAATAAAAGACTCACTTTTGGCACATTTTACGAACAATAAATTTTTATCGAAGTGTCAACATGGATTTGTTAAATCTAGATCATGCACGACAAATCTCATGGAAACTGTGGATTATTTAACAAAAAATATCGCAATGAATCGTCCGGTAGATGTGGTTTATTTAGACTTTGCGAAAGCTTTCGACACAGTGCCGCACAAAAGACTCGTTTTAAAATTAAAAGCGTATGGAATGCTAAAGTGGTTAGAGGAATTTTTAAAAGATAGAAAGCAACGCGTAGTCAACGGTGATACTGTTTCGAGCTGGCGCGATATCTACAGCGGAGTTCCGCAGGGATCGGTAATTGGCCCGATATTGTTTGTTTTGTTCATAAATGACCTGCCGGATAGAATACAAAATGTAGCCAAGCTCTATGCAGATGACACCAAAATAATGATCGATGTGAACTCAATAGAGAAAATAAACAGTCTTCAACGAGATATAAACAGTGCTTGGGACTGGTCTAAAGAATGGTTAGTGAAATTCAATAAAGAAAAATGCGAAATAATACATTATGGAAGTAACAATCCAAAACACGATTATTCTATGGATAATGTTGTCCTAGGGCAAACTACTATTCAAAAAGATCTAGGCATATTATTCTCAGCAAACATGAAATGAAGACAGCAGATTATATCTTGCAGCTCAAAGGCAAATAAAATGCTGGGAATGATTAAAAACACATTTGTGAAACTGGATGTGCAGACTCTTAAAGTCTTATACGTGACGTTTGTTCGCCCAATAATTGAATTCGCGGTTCCAGTGTGGTCCCCTTAGCTTAAAGGAGAAATAGAACTGCTCGAGAAAGTTCAACACAGGGCTACGAGACTCAATCCGACTCTGGCACAAATGAAATACGAGGAAAGACTGGAGACTCTTGGCCTCAGCCCATTATGTGAACGCAGACTTCGTGGAGATTTGATCCAGACTTATAAGTTATTAAATAAAATTGAAAATGTGGACTTTTTAAACGGTTTCAAGCCTAATGATTTTCAATTATCTAGAGAAAACGGTGTCAGGTTTGAACGCGAAAAAACAAAGTGCAACTTAAGACACTCATTCTTTACTAACAGAATAACAAAACCATGGAATAAACTACCTAAAGATGTAGTTAATGCAAAATCAGTAAACAGTTTTAAAGCACAAGTAGACAATTGGCTCCTTTTAAATAAAATTAATACTGATAATGCTGTCTAAGAGTGTACACTTACACACACTCGTCGTCGTCGGGCGGCTACAGCATCTACTACTTCTACTACTACTACATATTGGCATTGTAGCAATATTTATACGGCGAATTATATATATATATATATATATATATATATATATATATATATATATATATATATATATATATATATATATATAAAAGCATTATTTACGCGAAAATCTCCATCTTTAGACCTCCCGCCTTCTCCTCTGTGGCACCTTGTACATTTTAATCCCCCCCCCCCCTCCTTCCCTTTCCTTCCGTACATATGCTTAATGGTCTTACTCTCCTCTTCCCAACTATAGTTACTATTATAGTGAGTTTAATCAGCTGCGAACATCGAAAATTAGTCAGCAATGTCAACATCTCAAGCTTGTGTTGAGAGATTGTTTTCTGATTTCACTTTACTACTGTCACCTTACCATGCTTCTATGAACTCAGTTTTGGTGAAAACCATTTTATTTTTACGAATGAACAAGATCTTCAAATGATTGATTGAAGTAAATAATATACAATGTTCTAACATAAAAGAAAGTTTAGAAAATGATAATTTATATATTGTCATACGATAAAATTAGCAAATAACATAAAAATTATACAAAATTAACAAAAATTAAATTTTAATTTAGTTTTTTTTTAAGGTGACGATTAACGTAATTTAACGTGTTATATATATATATATATATATATATATATATATATATATATATATATTACATATATATATATATATATATATATATACATATATATACACAATGTATATATATATATATATATATATATATATATATATATATACATATATATATATATGTTGTATATATATATATATATATATATATATATATATATATTATATATATATATATACATATATATATATATATATGTTGTATATATATATACACAATGTATATATATATATATATATATATATATATATATATATACATATACTTATATACATATATATATATATGCATATATATATATATATATATACATACTTAACAAATATATATATATATATATATATATATATATATATATATATATATATATATATATATATATATATACTTAACAAATATATATATATATATATATATATATATATATATATATATATATATATATATATATATATATATAAAGAATATTACATAATAAACATTATAAAAAAACTAAATGTTATATTATAACTAAATGCAACAACATAAATTGCAGACAACATAGCAACAAATAGTAACAACATAAATTCCAGACAACAAAGCAACAAGAAAATAAGATGATTACTTTCTGCATGATCTTTTCAAAATTTTAAAATTTATTTTTTATTTTTACAAGAACATTGTAGAATTACTTGTTCATTGACGAAATAAGTATATTAAATCAAAAAAAAGTCTTGAAGGTAGTCAATAAATACTTTTATTACTAATTTTAAAGATCATTAAAATATATTTATAGAATTGTTTAATTTTTTTTCTTCACATTATGATACCATGTTTTGAAAACACTTTATGATTACTTGTTTTTGGTTATTTTTTTTATTGGTAGTTGGAAAAAGTAATTTTTTGACGCCTTTTTTAATTTCATCATTTAATGTGCCATATATAACTGGATTAATAGAGCTGTTTGCGATCATAAAAAAATTTGCTGTTACAAAAATGTAGTTTATAAACTCTTTTTTAGTTACATTTGGAGAAATTGTTGAAACTACAAATACTGTATGTTGTGGTAAAACGCATATAAAGTAAACGATTACCAATACAACAATCATTTTGAGAATTTTATTTAACTGTTTTTTCCGTCGAATAATGTCCCTGCAGTTTGCTCTCTTTTTTCGTTCTCTTTTAAGTACTTTCAATTCTGTGTTGGTATAGACCGCTATAATATCGCTTAAAAAACGAACTTGAAGTTTTTTATTACAAGTAACTTTTGTGTGAACCGTACTGTTTGCGCTGCTAAAGGACAAGTTTTGAAATTGTATATGGTAAATAATAAGAATGTAGGTCAACACAATAAATATTAGCGGAATAACAAATTGAATGGCAAATATAGTGAACCAGTAAACACGTGATAGGTGAATGTTAGGCCAGTGCTCATTACAATACATAGTTGATGCATTTACAACAAACATTAATGGCATGCTCAATAAGAAAGCAAATATCCATATACCAATTATCCATCGAACAACAGAAGATGCTTTTCTTTTGATTGCGGTCATCGGTTGCTTAATCGCAATATACCTGTCTCTAGTAATAACGACTAGTGTATATATTGAGGCGTTTACGGTGCATGAGTTTACAGGGTATAAAATTTGACATAAAACAGTTCCAAGACCCCATACCCACTGGGTATGAATTTGATAAGCTTCCATAGGCAAGTATACAAGTAAAACAATTAAATCGGATACAGCTAAGTTTAATGTAAGAATATGAATTATTTTCTTGTTTTTCTTTCGATGAATAACTAAACATACTAAAAGATTTCCAAAAAAACCAATTAGAAATGTTATCACGTATGCAAAGTAAATTAGTGTTGTAAACCATTTTGATAGATCTGCGTTTGACCCTAGATGAGCTTTTGTCAAATTAAAAACCAAACTACTGTTCACAAAAATAGCCTTTGGAATTGAAGAATTTTCAGTTTTGTTTTTATTTAATAAAATCATTTCAAATAACAATTAGTATTAAACAGGTTGTAACAATTAATAAATAAGTCGTAACTACAAGATACACCGTAACAACGAGCTGCAATACAAATGGATTACATTGGACTAATTGTATTGAAAATGGATACATCAAAGTTCAACAGCTTATAATTAGGAGTCTAAAAAAAAAATATTTTTTAAAATGCTTTTTTTAATATTATCTCATTAATGTTTTTGTAATGTATTATCTCATTAATGTTTTCATTAATGTCTTTGAAATTATCTCCTTAAACCAAGTGTTTAAAAATCAAAAATTATTTGTGAATGAAATTGTTAATAATAACTACCAAATAAATATTAAGATAATAAAACAAATATTAATAATTACCAATGGGCACTTGAAAAAAATTTTTTGAGCTTAACACTCTAAATTTGCAATTTCCTTTTTATAAAATTTGTTTTGGTAAGTTTGATATCTAATATTACTTTCTTTAAATACTATTTTATAAAAACTTTTATATAAGTTTATTCATTTTAAATAAAAATTAAACTCTCTCACCCTTTTTTAAATTTTTGGTTTGAGAATTACATATGTTAAAAAAGTCTTTTTCTCAACACGTCATTTTGGGTTTTAAAGAATAATTTAACAGCTTGCGTGTGGAATGGGTGGAATTGGGTGTTGAATCTAAAATTACTTACTTGATTGCACAGTAACGTTATGAGCTTTTAGTGTTATATTATTTGTTATTACATTGAAGTTTATAACTTTAGTTCAATAAATATTTTTTTTTTTTTATGTTCATACCTGGATTTGCTTTTTTCTATTTGAGAAAGGAAAGCCATTGAGTTTTCAATAAGTGAAAGTTATTAAGAAGCAATTCTACAATCTTTTGTAAGCACTTTGTTTTAAATAGTGTTGAATCATAAAATGGTTAATCGGAAACACACACAAGAAGAATTATAATTTACTAGAAGCAATTGTGAATTCTTTTTATTAATTTTCAAAACGAATTTTAAAGAATCTGATAGCTAAATAAAAATAAATGCTTGTAGAAGTAAACTTCCAAAAAATCTGTTTGCGAAAAAATGAAACAAAAGCTTCGATAAACTGCATTAAACTGAAATAATTCGATTAGGATATACATGCACCCTAGGTCTTTGTGAAGTAAATTATGAAGTTTTTTATTCAATAAAAAGAATGCTCAATGCCATTCAAAGATTTAGCAATAAGAAAATGTTGTCTGAAGAATACAGAGGTTGCAAAGGTAGCCAGAATGTAGCAAATTTGAAAGGAAAAAAACAGTATTAAACCATAGCATTTTAGTTTTGTTGAAAAATAACTTTTAAATTTATCAAGTAGAGGCTCGTCAAATAAAGATTTTTTCCTTAAACATTGCGCTGTTTGTTTTTCATTTTAATGATATTTTCCTATAAAAACTTCGACAATTCACTTTCTCATAGAAGTAAAATCACACGTTCAAAGTTTGTTGAATAAATTTTACGAATATGTTTCTTTGCGAAAACATAAAATGTTATAAGAATTATTTATTGCTTTTAGTAAATATTTTTAAAATGTTTTTAAAAATATTTACAAAAATGTTTTTAAAAATAATTTCAATAATGTTTTCAAAAATATTTACCATAATGTTTTTAAAAATATTTACAAAAATGTTTTTAAAAGAATACACAAAAATGTAAACCATTTTTTAAAAACAAACTTTGGTGAATGTTTGTTATAAAAATATTTACAAAAATATCTTTAAATCGGACGCTAAATAACAATTATTAGGTTGTTAATGTTGTTGTTGTTGTTGTTGTTGATTTTTTTGAAAAAAAATATTACTAATGAAATGGCTGAATAAACATAACATAAAAATAAAAACACAAAGTGTTAAACACTCTGAAACCATGTGTTTCAATTTTATGTTTTAAACAACACCCTGAAACCATATGTTTCAAAATAATATCATATATAATTTACTATATATTATTATAAATATTTATTATAAAGTGTTGAAAATGTTAAACACTTATAAAACAAAATCAAAACATTTATATTTTGGTTTCTATATTTTATGAACAAAAAACTAAAATAAACGGTTGTCGAACTAAAAGTTTTTAAAAATTAGTTAATTAATGAAACACCAAGCGAATAGAAAAAATAACAAACATATAAAAAATAAATATAATAATTGAATGTAAAAAAAAAGAAAGAGCTTAAATTTTTTGATAAAACAATAAATTGAAAAATATTATATAAAAAAAAAATTATGTTTAATAGTTATAATCAAGGTTTACTATTCAATACTTTTGGGGTTTTAAATTTTACATATAGTTTTTACACAATAATATTTTTCAACAAAAGTTATTTAGGCGAATGATGTCTACTTTTGTTGGTATTTTTGTTTTCTGGCATAAATCAGCGCAGTTTTTTCAAAACGTTCTCATGTGAGATAAGCATGAAAATACACATGATTAGGATTTAGAGCTTACCTGAACCAAGCAAAAAAGGAACACCAAAATGTTCTAGGAATACTAAAGTTTCATGACTATATTACATGCAGCCATGCTACATCATTGCTAATATATTTAATGTTGTTTTTTATTGAAAAGTATCGGACTATAATGAACAACATTTTAAATTTTAATTAGGTGTAGATAAGTGTTTCGATAAGTGTTTCGATAAGTGTTTCGAATGATATAGACAAGGATCATCTTTTTAAAATTAGGCATTAGATTTAAATGGGATTGGGATTGAATTCTATTTTATTTTTATTGAAACATAAATGCGACGTACATACTAGAAGGCATACATAGGGTGTACATACTTTAAGTAGCCGTACACATTAATTAAAGTTTTTTACCCAAACAAATAGTTATATATTAGCACGTAAAATTTTTTACAAGAGTGTATTATAAATATATATAAATAAGTTTAGACGTCACCATTAATCCATTTTTTTTTTTAATTTTATGGTTCAAATTAAGTTTAATTGCAGATACAAAATTAATAACAAATATTGTACACTAGGGTTATGACTTTTTTTCAACCCCACACTCCTGTACTGTAGTTTGATGAAATTTTACCTAAAAAGCACAAAATAAACTATTATTTGCATATCTTTTAAAAAAAGTTTACCCCGCCATTAAAAAATCAATTTTGACATAAGTTCTACTATGTATTCAAATGTATTTAGAATGTCATAGTCAATAAATTTTTAATCCAACAATGACTCAGACCGTTGACCTTGCTCTTGCTTGTTGTATTGAAGGAATAGAAGGTGCAATTTGTTTTTATTTTTGCTTCATGAATACATTTCCTTTATTACTTTGATTGCGCGCTCTGCGCATTGATTACTTCTGGGGATCTGTAGTATGGATGGCTCTTGCTTTCAGTAATTTTTCAAAGAGCCTAAAGCCTTTTTGTATAGATTCAGTACTTCAGCCAAGTTATTAAAGTTGTTTTTGTTGTACAGTTGGTATGTAAACCAATGGTCTGCCCAGCCAAACGAAATAATTTGACATACTCTCTGTAGAACTGCCCTTGTTGAAGGAATTAAAATGAAGGCCAGGATTTCTAGTACTCTGGAACTCCACCTCGCATTGCTGATTTTAGGTAATTTCTGAAACCTGATCAATGAAAAATGTCCCTTTTTATCAAAAAATTGGAACACTCGAGTAAGATTAAATAAAAATTTCATATCATCTCTCCAGTCTGATGTTTCAAGAACTACTTCTATTCCGTTATCAAACTGTGTTTTCAGTTGTTTGTATTCCTTCAACAGTTGAAATATAAATGGATATTCGATGTTCGGCAATTGTGTTTTACTTCCAAGTTCTTCATCCATCACCAAACGGAGGATTTTATCTAATGCATAGTGTTGACAACTGATAAACTGAGGTTTGTTGATTTGTTTATCTTTGAACATTCGTTGTAATATTTCAACTACACCATTCTATTTCCAGTGTTAACGCTGGTGGTAACTGCAACAATCATCTGTATTGAATTCCATTGGTGAAATTCATCGAGGATTTTAGAAAGCAATAGTTTTCCCCCAGCCATCAACCAAGTTCAGGACATCCAATATGATTGCTCTTTTTTCATTTTTAAGGACGACCACTTGATAATCGATTCCGTTGATGTGCTTGCCATCAAAGTGTAAGGACCAACTTTCCACATGCAACTTTTAAATTATTTCTTTTTTCAGCTTTTATGCCTCTTTGATTGTTGACTTGTAAATAGCTAATTGATATGGAGTTGGGATGTCAATGCCTTCACGAGCCAATTGCTTGCATATGTTAGCAGCTTTGTGTGTTGATACTCTTGTGTAGGTTACCAAGTTGACTGGAATTTTGGTTTTATGATGTTTTCTGCTTGGTCTAGTAGTCTCATCTTCTTCTTCATCGTTTTCATAGTTACTGTCGTCAGTATCACTCAGAATTACAAGTCAGAATCACAAGTCAGAATTACTAAAATCAGGGTAGTAAGTTGATGAGTTGGATAACCTATTAGAAAGTTTTTGTCTTTTAGAGGGATGGATTTCTTTACTGGCCGCTTGGCCTATAGAGTATACCACGATTCCTTTGCTTTCCACTTGGAGATGGTACAATTGCTTGTCATCGGAAGATAACCATATTCCATCTACTTTAGTTATATCAAAAATTTCATCAAGGGGTTCGTAGGTTTCCCGCTTGACACATTCATCATAACATTTTAGTATTTTATCAAGCTTTGCTCGTATAACTTGATCAGATACATGAGGAAAATTCGGTTTTTTCTTCCACGATTTGGTGGCTTCTTTGGAAATTTCCACTATTCGCTCCTTTTTTCCTTTGATTTTTGGTCCTAGAAAATGGTAGCTTCCGATATATTAATTTTGGAGAGGCATTCTGCACTTTTCTTCTAGTGAATATTCATCCAAAGGGACCATTCTTTTTCTTTTATGAGAGTCTTCAAATTTTACCAGATTATTGGTTCAGACATCCCTGTTCTTCTGTACCTAACCATAACCCTAACCCTATATTCTTCTGAATGCTACTATTGCTAAGCTTATACGTCATGTGTTGCTTCTTTGTTCTTTCCATGTGTTGCTTCTTTGTTCTTTCCATGTGTTGCTTCTGTAATAACTATAAAATTAGATAAGCAGCTATATATACACAGTTTAAATTGTTTTAAAATATTCTAAATTCCTCCAGAATGTTCTAAAGTCGTCTAAAATATTTTGGAATTTTCCAAAATTTTCTTAAGCTCTAAACATTTTTAATCTATACAAATTTTAAATAATTTTTTAGCAAAACTACACGAACTAGTAGTAGCAGTAACAAGATTAAATAAATGACGATTAGAAATTTTAATTGAGGGTGACCTATTTTTACAACCTAGAGGAATTAAACATTTTTTCAATGTTTTCTTACAAAAGTTCATCAATTTATGACACAGGAAGTTTTTTTTTTTTTTTTTAAATTCAAAAAACCACAACCCTACTGTACACAGATAACAATATGAAATAACATGTTTCTGTGAGGGAAAATGAATTTTCAAAATACTCAGGCTTATATTAGATCAGAGTTTAATTAAACTAAAAGTTCCTCAAAAATTGTTAGGGCGTTTAAGAATTATAGCTAAATTAAC
Organism: Hydra vulgaris; assembly: GCF_038396675.1. NCBI lineage: Eukaryota > Metazoa > Cnidaria > Hydrozoa > Anthoathecata > Hydridae > Hydra > Hydra vulgaris. Next base: position 1,051,866 of record NC_088924.1, read on the forward strand.
CTCCTCTTTTTTTATCAAAATATTTTTACTACACAAATGGTTTGGAGCTCAGGGTTTCTAGCTTCCAATAATAGTTTTCTTTAGTATAAGTATGCCAAAATACGGTGTTTACAACATTCCTATGAGTTACCTTGACTAACGTAAAAAAAAAACACTTATGACTATTGTAAATATAATGACCATACATGGTCATACATTAGTACACATATTTCTTACTTTGAAAGCACAATATCAAAAAGTATTTGTAATTAAATTATAAAAAAATATCGCAATATTTACTAAATAAGCATCATTTAAAACTAATTTCAGTTTTATACAAAGTTTCTTCAACAAACCAATCTTCGCCTTGGTTAAAACTTCCAAAGGTAAACTAGAAACACTTGATCGATAACAGACACAAGCTTTAACAAAAATATATTTGTAAATTAAAAACAAACTTGCAAAACCATTTTTTGATATAATGAATATTATCACGTTAGACAAGTTAAAAATATAAAGTATTTTATGTCTCATATAGAAAAGTAAACTTCAACAATGCCCCTCAATTTTTTATGATCTTTATGAAATAAAACCTAATTTTAAATATGCTTCATGCACAACAGGCTCTTTATATGAACCTTTATGGAAAACTAAACAGGAATGATTTAAAATTACGTATCGCGCTCGTGATTTATGGAATAAAATCTTGGCTAAATCATTTAATTATTTTTTTAAGTCAAAACTTTAAGTAGCTTTCAAAAACCAATTTAAAAAAAAAATTTAATTAAAAAAAAACTAACTTTAAATTTTAGAGTATACAAATCTTATAAACGGTCTCTTTTAAATTACATACTTTTTTATTTGATTACAACTTTGATTGCAACTTTGAGATTTTTTTCTTTTTTTACCTAAAAATCTTCTTTTATATTGTGATTATTTTTGTTCTTGTTTTAAATTATTGAAATTTAATATTGCAAAAACATGAATGCCACAGCGGTTCGTGTTCAGATTACCTAATAGTTCTGCAAGTTTCACGCTTTTTTTTTCAAACACTTTTACAATATTCTTAAATGAACACTTTTTTATATTTTACTTTTATACTTTACAATAAAAAGCCCAAATAAATTCCGATTATTTATATTTGTTTTAAAAAACACGTCAATCTTTTAAAAAAGGTATTATAAGCTTTATTACTATTTATAAAGATCTAAAGTTTGGGGAACACATTAAACATTTATCTAATAAAGCAAAATATAAATGCTTTGCTCATTCACGAATTAGAAAATTTTTTAACCCGTGATGAAACTACCCTATTTTTTAACGCCTTTATCATGTTTAATGTTTCATAATGTCTTCTAATTTGGATGTTTTTTTTATTAGTACATAAGAACTCATAAAAATATCTTTGTTCATTCTACTAAAGGTTTGATTTGTAACCGGATAAATTGGCAATTAATTATCATAATTCGAGGATCCATTTAGGAAGTTTGCGACACCTTATTATAAATGTTTTTCAACTAATTATTTGCCAAAGGGGTTGTCCATAAATTACGTCACGCTTTAAAGGGGTTGTGGTTTTACGACGTCTCATACAAAACTTGCTATTTAAGTGTTACGATTTTGTGAGGAGGGGGAGGGGAAGGTCAAAAACGGTGAAAAGTTACGTGATGTAATTTACGGACAACCCCAAACCCGAAAATTTAAATTAAAATCTATTTACCATAAAAATTTTGAATGAAAACTATGCAAAATAATGTTTTTCTCTCCGCAATAATCATGCGAATTTGCAAGCCGTTTTAGAAAATAAAGCAAAAAAATTAAGTGCTAACCAATGAAGAACTGTCTGATGTAGAACTCTCAGAAGAAATTAGACTTTTATTTAAAAATTTAGAGTTAAATATTCAAAGCATAATCGTAATTTTAAAAGATTAAATAAACAAGAAATGCCCTGGTTAGAGGGTGAGTTGTTTTAGAATCAAAATACTAAACTTAATTCAACTTCAAAAACTGGACAACCAGAAAAAGAATGGATAGAGTGTTCATTAAGAACAAAAAGGAGGAAAATTTCAAGGTAGTTTCTAATTTTGAGTTATTATTTTTGTTTTTAAAAGCCACCGGTAAAAACATAAGTTTTAATACACATATATATATATATATATATATATATATATATATATATATATATATATATATATATATATATATATATATATTTATATATATATATATATATATATATATATATATATATATATATATATATATATACATATATATATATATACATATATATATATATACATATATATATATATATATATATATATATATATATATATATATATATATATATATATATATATATATACATATATACACATATATATATATATAAAACAGGGCAGGTGAGAAACCTTGTGTCTGGTGCAGTTGTGGTGGAGCAGGAAAACTCTTATATAAAATAAGAGGTTAGAGGAGCTCTTAAACCTTAAATGGTAATGCCACAATAAAAATACTCAATCCTGTTCTAGAACTCTATTTTCTATTATAATAATGTAAAGAGGTCATCAGACACAGTTTTTTGTTGTTGAAAATTTACGTCCACAGTCCCACACTTTTGTGGTTTAGGCAGTTTTCCATAGTATCATTTTTTTACATTATTATAACGGAAATAGTTTATCAAATAATGATGTTATTTTAGTTTGGCTAAAACTCATACAACTGAAGAATTAGCAGAAGCTGCTGTTGTATGTGTAAAATCAAGCCCTGGAAAATCTGATTTGGGAGAAAATATTAAAATCTTTTCTAAAGATCTATCAGGCCAAACTTACCAATCTGATAATTATCAGCCAACTATGATGTCTGAAGATCAAGCTTTATCACTTAAAATTCAATGTGATTTGAGTGATTTACAATACCAGATTATTCGAAACTCATCTCTGATGCAAAATGCTGACATTTATCCCCCATAAAAAGCAATTATAAAATCAAAAGCAGATTGTTATTCAGAGGGTTTGCATATTACGAAAACGTCTGCAAAGTGTAGTTTGCAGAACATGGTTAACAATACCTTGCTTTTAATTTTGAAACTTATTTCTGAGCAGCTTCAAAATTTAGATTAAACAGTTACACACCGAGTATTTAATTTGAAATGCGGCATAAATGTTTTCTTTCACAAAGTATTTATAATCAAAGGTTTCATGATACTGATCTTACAACTGGAGTGCAGAATGAAAAGTCAGTATTTTAAACTGCAATATTTCCTTTAAAATTAAAAATTGGGGATTCAAACATCTGGAATAATCCTAAACCATCCAGCCCTCATCTTTGTAGATCTCTTGAGCTACAACACCTAAAGGAAACAAATGAAATCATTGCAGCAGAAGAAATAAATCTTAGAAAACAAATCGAAAATCTGCAAGACTATATTTTAGATCTAGATCTTCTCAGTAATAAAAAGCACTGTTCCGTAAAAATTAAAATTGTTGTTGACTTGACTATTGTTGGATGTTGGATGGCAAGTCAGTAAATGCTATCATGTTTTCGAATTCATCACAATCGTGCAATGTTTGTTTTACAAAACCAAGTGAAATGTACAATCTAGTAAAAAGTCAGAATGTTTACTCTAAATAAAAAACCTCTTACTATGGGACTATCTACTTTACATTGTTGGATTAGACTTTTTGAGTATGTACTACACTAAGGATATAAAATGAAAGTTAAAAAATATCAGGCAAGATCAAATGAATATAATCTTTCTGTTATTGAGCAAAAAATGAAATTCAGAAGCAGTTTAGAAGCGAGCTCAGCCTTGTTGTTGATTTGCCAAAGCAAAATATGGTTCCTCAAACACAGGTAACACAGCCAGAAGAGCATTTGACAATGCAGATACTTTTGCAGACATTACAGGAGTTGATGTTAAGATAATTGTTAGATTAAGAAATATAATGAAAGCTGTGTGCAGTGGATACCACCTTGATTTGGGGGCTTTCAAAAAATATTGTTTAGCTACTTCTGAAATAATAATTGAAAATTATAACTGGTACATAATGCCACCTACAGTACACAAGCTATTAGAGCATGATTATCAAATTTCTGATTGCTTTGAACTCCCAGTAGGTATATATTCAGAAGAGGCACAGGAAGCACAAAATAAATACATTCGAAATGCAAGACTAAACCATACATGTAAAATTTCAAGAAAAAATGCAATGGAAAACCAATATCATTATCTGCTGTTACGTAGTGATCCAATAGTATCATTATTCATCTTCAAAATAACTAAATCTATTGGTCCTCAAATCTATTGGTCCTGTTAACTTAGATTCTGAAGTTTTAAACCTTTTGCTTGATGAACAATAAATATTTTCTAAATAATAATTTGTACTATATTACTAAACATTGCAAACATTGGTTTATACATATATATATATATATATATATATATATATATATATATATATATATATATATATATATATATATATATATATATATATATATATATATATATATATATATATATATATATATATATATATATATATATATATATATATGTATATATATATATATATATATATATATATATATAAACTTTAAAAGATCTCAAGTTATAAAAATGCTGAAATGAGGTCTTGCATTTGTTGTTTTCACCCCCCGGGCCTTTTTTAATGTCATTTTCTGAAACAATTGATATAAAACTAAAATGGAGCAAATTCGAGCAGCTAAAAAATGATTTGTTTTATACCCAATAAAATAATACATTCATAATAATGTGGTTGAAATTTAGGAGAGGTGAGAAGTGGACATTTTAAGCTTTATCACTTTTTGTGAACGTGAAAACACATATTTTAAAAATTTTACTTCTTTCTTCAAAAACCCAAAATCGAAAGCTAAATAATCAAGTTATTACTTTTTTTTGATTAAAACAATATTAACAATAATATTAGAAAATGAAATTTAAAAAAAGTTGACAAATGTTGTATGACAATATAAAAATTATCTTATTTAAAAAAAAATACAAAATTCGTGAATTATTCTGGGAACTTTTATTTTATTTTTTAAGCGCGATAGATCACTCCCAAAACTTATAAAGGGCGTATTAAAAATTCTTCAAAATATTTCTTTCAGCAATTGGGTATATATACTTTCTAAATTGCAAAAAATATAAATATATAGGAATACTTTTGAAAAGCAACTTTTGGCCTCATTTTCATGATTTGGATTCATAGTGCAACGGTTTACAAACAGCGTTAAAGAAAAAAAGCTATTTGTTTTGTACTTTTGTAGCTAATTTTTAATTTAGTTTTTTAATTTATTTCGTTACGTTCTTTATCCTTTTATGTATAAATAGACAGAAAAGTACAAAACTAATTACTAAACCTTAAAAAACTTGAAAAACTCAACTATTCCCAGAAACATTGATTTTCACAGAGTATAATGCAGTAGCATATAATGAGGTAATTTCCTTCTTCATTAATGTCGCTTTGATGACTAGGCGGGTACCAAATTTCAAGCTTTCAGTTTAATCTGAGTAATATAACCACTTTGTCACGGAAACTTATAAATAAATAAAGATATTCATTTATTCATATTGAGTTTCTTTTTAAACTCCTATTCCAACGAACTCCTATTCTCTTCTCAAACTTCTATTTCGAAGTTGAGTGTCCTTCACGTCCGCTGACTCGGATTTAAGGATAGATACAGAGAAATCTACATTTATCAACTGACTTAAATAGCAATAGATGCAGTGTGTGAATACGTATCAACTGAGAGTTTATCCTTGGAAAGATATTCTTGCCAGAAAGAATATTTTTTTGTGTTTACGGACATTAAAGATACCTTCTGAACAGGACATTTACAAGCAGCCGTGGTGCAGTGGTCAGAGCGCTTGCTTTAAAAGCAATAAATCCAGGGAAGCTAACTCTGAGCATATTTTGCACCATCAATAAAGAAAAAAGCATAAACTTCCCAATTAAATGATTTTCCGCGGTGCTCTGCGACAAGACCGTTATGTCTTTGTGGGGTACTTAAAACAAAATTATATATTAAAAAAGAGAGCTAACCAACTTAGAAACGCGTTTTTTGCAGATTTCAATTAGTCAGTTATCATTAGTCTACCTTACTGAAACTAAATAAGACAAATATTGCAAACAACTTTTCATGAGAGACACACAACTTGTAACGGGTGATGCGGAAGTTATCGGACAAATCCTAATTTCATTATTTGAGCATAAAATTAGTTTTAGTGGTTTTATGCGTAGGCATAAACGTTCTATAAAAGATAAACTTTATTACTTGAAACACAATTATTTAAAATGAGGTTAAATGCAGCTGAACTAGAATCTTTTCGAAAGCGACTAAAAATGTTTTTTGTAAATAAACCTAATCATTAAAAATTAAAAACAAAAAAAATCGTAAATCATTTTGAAAAGGAAGGATTTGCTCGAAGTACAATATATGATAACCTGAAACTGTTCAATCGTTTTCTGGTCGTCCGACATCCTGGAATAGAGAAAAGAAAGCCGAATTAACGAGACTTGTCAACAATCGAAAAGGGGTCAGTCAGAGAAAAATAGGTATTAAATTCGGTGTAAATCAATCGACAATTGGTCGTCAGTTAAAAAAAATGAATATTAAATATAAAAAACGTGAAAAGACTCCAAAATACACTATAGAACAACAAATAAAGGCAAAGAAAAGAAGCAGGAAACTAGTTACCAACTCTATAACACAAAATCGCTTCTAGTCATCGATGACGAAAAATACTTTTGTTTTGCAGGGGACAACATGCCTGGAAATTCTGGATACTACACAAACAACAAAAAGTCATGCCCAGAAAGTGTTCGTTTTATAGGAAAAGAGAAATTTCCAAAAAAATTATTAATGTGGATAGCCATATCTGACCGTGGTATGTCCGAGCCATTGTTTCGCACTTCCAAGGCTGTAGTGATCAATTCATCAATCTATATAAATGAATGTTTAGAAAAACGACCTTTTCCATTTATTCACAAGTGTCATGGAGACTTTAACTATTTATTTTGGCCAGATTTAGCAAGTTCTCAATATTCTAAAGATTCTCTAAATTGGATGGCCCAATATGTCTATTACGTTGATAAAGAATCCAATCCCCCAAACGTGCCTCAAGCACGACCAATTTAAAATTTTTGGGGACATTTGGCACAAAAGGTTTACGTGGGAGATTGGCAATTCAACAGAGCAAGTTTTGATTGATCGCATTAAACTAAAACTACAAGAAATTGATTTAAACTTTTTACAGTCGCATATGAAAGGCGTCAGAGCAAAATTGAGATCAATTGCAGATGGTGGTGTTTTTTCATATAAAAAAAATAATATATTTTTATTAAAAGATAAATGGTTTATTTAAAAAAAATCTAATAGTAGTTTCTTTTTTTATTTATAAATAAGTTATTGACATTTTTATTTTGTCCGATAACTTCCGCATCACCCGTTAACTAAATTAAAAACAGTTTGGCGCATCAAAAATAGAAGTTTTGAAACCTTAAGCAAGAAAATAATTTAAACGTCAATAAAAGCTTATTTCATTTTGCTTCATTTTGCATATTAAACCATGTTGTTCTAAAAAATTAAGTTCTCTACTTTCTTGGCAAATCATTGAGTTTTTTCTCAATTTTTTTATTAACTCCTCGTCTCTGTTTATCTGTTAGCATCAAATCTTGTAATCAATTTTTTAGTCACTTCCTGATGATAGATTTTCTTGATATTTTGCATACATACTCTTGCTTGATGACAATACAAGATTTAATAGATAGTTTTGCAATAAGTCAATTAATTTAGTTAATTTTAAGTAAGGTTATTTTTTATATAGAAATAAGAATAATAGTTTTATAAAATAAGTATATTATTTATTTCCTACTTTTATTTCCTACGTTTATTTCTACTTACTTTTATTTCTGTGTCCTACGTTTATTTTTTATATGGAAATAAGAATAAGAATTTTTAAAATATTATTTGTTTCTTACAAATAATGTTTTAAGACCGTTTAACTTATTTGGATAAGATATTGACTTTATGAACGGAATGTCTGAGGTTCGAGACCCGCCTCACCCTGAATTCGTTTATTTACACAGGCATACAGCCGGAGGTTAATAAAATAAAATAGTAATATCAGAAAAAATTGATCGCAAAATTTGTGTTTTTATAACATATAAAAGCCCTGGGTTTTGAAAGTTGGTTCTTTATTTTACTTGATACTTTCTTGGCAAATTATTGAAAACAATTACAAACATTTTACAAAACGACTTTTTATTTTTGGTTTATTTTTTCACAACTATATATTGATTACACTTTTGTTACCCTAAATTTATAAAAATATACACTTCTGTGAAAGTCTAATATCAGTCTTATGATCTCGAATATTTTTCACAAAATAAACAAAAACATTCTCATACGCGTATATGTAAATTGTTATCGTTAACTTTTTTTTTACTTTCTATTTTTTTGGGCTAATATTGTGTATTACTAATAATAATATGTATTATTAATAACAATAAACTTTAATTTTTATGTTTTAATAATAGTATCGTTTTTTGTTTTTTTTATTTAAAATACATTTTCATTTTTCATTTTTACTTTACTTTTCTGTTAAAATTTAGTACTAAAAACAAAAAAAATTCCGTGTAGTTTTCTATGCTAAAAACGAATATTTTTGAATTCAGTTTAGAAAAATTATTATTGTCTGGAAGGGTAATTCGGGCGTGTTTCAAAACTAATTTGTTGTATAAATTGAGGCCGCAATAAGATACAGAACTTTTTTTTTTTTCTTTTTATCTTTTGTGATACGTTAAATTTACCCGTTATAAAAGTTGCTCTAAGGCAATGATGTATCATATAAACTAGATGTCTAACTTGGGGGATTTTTTTAGACAAAAAATGAAGCCGCTTTTTTTTTGTTTACAACAATAGTCCGCCATTTGTAAAAAGGACGAAAGCTAAAGCCGATGAGTGGAATAAAAGTTGAAAATGTAAGTCAAAAGTTCCCAATAAATTGAAGTTAATTCAAGAACAAGTTTTAATAGGTATAAAATACTTATAAAAGACTTTTTTATTAGCGTCAGATCTGGTAACTAATATTAACGTGATGGGACATTTTTTTAAAGCACAATAATTATTTATGTATTGAACTCGTTGTTTTTTTAGTCTTATTATTTTCTAAATAATGAAGTGGTATTGCAGCTCGTATTTGTGTTTCAACAACTTTAGATCTAAAAAAAATGAGGGAAACCATATAAAAGTTTATCGATTACCGAGATGTGAAAATATTCAGAAACTCTTCATAAAGCTTTTTAAAACTTCTGAAATGAATTGGCAAAAATGACATATATGTTTTGCCCATTGGAGTAGGAACACTAGAGATAACACCGACCAATTACCAGATATTATTTTTCCTCCAGATCAGTTAGAAAAGCTTAAAAATAAAGTCATAAATTCAAAAAAAAAGCTATATTAACGCAACTTCGACAACAAATTAAGCAATGAAATTGTTAGTATTTAAAAATGCTGCAAGAAGATATAAAACTGCTTTATTAATAGTCCAAAATATAAACAGTTTTAAAAATAGACGAACCATGGTAGTTTGTACTAAACAAACAATTAAAAAAACTAGAGAATGTTCAAAAACTGAGTTGAAAAAAGCAACTTGAAAAATCCTTAAAAACAATTGAATTATTGCAAACTGTTATCAAAGAAAAAGATAATTTCATAACCAAATTTAAAAATAAAATACTTGAGCAAAGTGTAAAAATTCAAGAGTTAGAAGTTGAAGTTATGCATCTCAATGGTAGCATAGTTAATCGCAGAACAAAACAATTCGCCTATGAAAATATTAAATCTAATAAACAAATATTTCAATATTTATGTGGGGTACCAAAGGAAAATTTTGATATGCTTTTTGAATGTGTTCAACCTTATTTGCATCTTATACCATACTCAGATTGTCCAAAAACAGGTGAAAGAACAGTTAATAATGAAACACAGTTCTTTAGTGTTCTGACTGTGTGTCGTCATGGACTAGATATAAAATTTATGTCATTTTTGCTTGAAAAGTCTTATACAACTGTACATAGAACTCTACATGCCCCTCATGGAATGGGCCTTTTTTTTCAGTGAAATTTATCCAGGCTCTATTTCAGACTCTGAAATTACAGAGAAGTCGGATATACTATCACTTATACGAGAAGATCACGAAGTGATGTCCGATAAAGGATTTGCAGTAACAGAACTTTGCTTTTCCAAAAGTATATACTTAAATCGACCAAAACAAAAAGAAGGGCACCAATTTTCAGAATATGAAATAAAATAAAACTTTAATATTGCTTCCACCCGTATTTATGTTGAACGTTGTATTGGGTGAGTACGTAATTGGAAAATCTTAAACAATGTCTGGCCTTTAAATCAAATGGATTTACTAGGATCAACTTGGCAAATGTTGTCCCATATTACAAATATAACATTAACTCCTATAGGACTAAAGAATAAATTATATAATTGATAAAAAATATTTAAAAAATAAGAAATATAATTATAAGTAAAAATATATTATGTTTGAATTGTAAAGTCAATATCCTCTTCAAAGTTTTATAAAACAATTGATTTTGTGTATTTCTTGACAATATTTCGAACCGGTTTCAGGTTTTCAAAGTTTAGTTCTTTAGCGAGCAATTTTTCTCTGAGCAAACAAAATTCTTTGTTTTTATAATAGTTCCATTCTAAACATTTTGAATCTGATAAAATATTGTCACAAATGTCTAATAATATATTAATTAGTAGAATATTTCAACTTGTTTCTCCGCGCAGCGGTCTTGTTCGTAAAGGTTCGTGTTTCGGAATTATAGAGTTGAGAGAGGGTTATGACCACTATTAAGTAGCCTCCTCATCTGTAGTGGCCTTCTCGGCCTTGAGGAGGTGATTAAGAAAAAAAAAAATTATTTCAATTAAAAAAAATATCCCACTCTTAGACTCTGGATAATAAGATAATAAAATACAAAATTCAGCATCAGCGCAAAGCATTTGCAATTAGCATTGTATAAAATAATGTGAAAATTGATCTAGTGATTGAAGGAGTCTATCATAGTTCTCTGCTCTTGTTTTAACCTCTATAACGAAGCCACCAGCAGCAAGAGCATCTGGGCTTGCTCCGTAGCGTATTTTTGTAGGGTGTGTAAAAAAACCATACTTAATTTTTTTGATTAAGAAACTTTTTTAAAATAAGAAATAGCAGTTTTTTCAAACTTAACTCCTCTTTTAATATTTTTAATGGCTCAAAGTTTGTCATCTTCCCTTTTACCAGTTTTTACAGTACTCCAGCATTCCATTAATTTATTTTTTCCTGAAGTTCAAGAAAAAGAGGCAATCGAGTTCCAGTATTTTTAATTCTATGTAACTGATACCACTCTTCAGTATTTTGCGTTATATCTATATAATTGGCTACTTGTGGTTTTGATGAGTTTAAAAGTCTTGTCTATATAAACGTTTGCTTTTGGGTTAATTAGTAATTGTTTCTTTATACTGTTCTTAATATTTAGTGTATTATTATCTTTTTTAGTATAAGTACACTTTATTACTTCAATAGGTAAAATATCTTGTGTCAAAATTTCTTTAGAGCTTGCAATACTAATTTGTATATTTGAAGCAGAATTGTCGAAATTTGTTATTATCGTGTTAATTCTTTGTAACTTTATCGTAAGATAATATTGTTTTATCAAATAAAATTGCTTTGGTATAATCATGATCAGCAAGGCAAAGTGCTTGTTTTTTTTTCAAAGATAAAAGTTAAATGCTCTCCTAAAGAAGATTTTCTACCACTATCATATTTAGAATGAACTGAACAAAAATGTTCAGTTACAGGTTTCTGATTTGCGAGCTTTTCCTTTAGTACACAAGATATGTTAGAAACATCACGTTCAAAATATGAAGCGTGAGGGTCAGCAGCAGAACATACAATAGTGCTATTTTTTATTTTTGCTGATTATACTTTAATGTCTTTAAGAGCCACCATAGGAATAGAATCTTTCGCAATTCTTTTGTGCCATTTTTGAAGTGTTTGTGTACAAGTAGGCTTAAGTATTTTTTCTTTTGTAGATGTGTAATGTTGTAAAAACAAAAGTAAACATAAAACGTGGCAACATAAACCACTTTAAATGGCACATGGACAATGTGGTTTAAATGGCACTCCATTAACGAATAAAATAACAGCAGGTCTGCCATTTTGTTCATATGATTTTTTCACCATTGCTTTTACAAAAGTGTTACTCAAATTAGTTTGAAAATCTTTAATATTTACTATTTTTTGGTTTGAAGCATACGTGAAGCTTTTTCTTGTTGGCCAATTCTTCTCTCGTTTTTATTCAACAAATATTTTTTAAATATCTTTTGGTTTACAAATAGCATTTTAGAGTCTTCTATTTCCCATTTTGCAGAATTTGGTTGTATTATAAAAGGATCTAAATTGCATTCAAATTTGAAATTTTGATCAACCCTGCTCTTAATTTTGTTGAGCAAATTCGGATAGCGATTAAACTTTTTAATTCGATTTAGAAGTACATCCTTTGTGCCTAAAGTTGGCAGTTGCAGTTTTTTTAACCACGTAGTAGCTTCTTCTAATGTGAACTGATCAATATTACAAGCCTTTTCCATTATATAAGAAAGTTATTACCAATTATTCGATATATATTGTTTATATAGTTGTTTGGACATTAGCTGCGCTTGAAAAAAAAAAAAAGTAAATATTAGTTTACAGGTCTGACGCGATTTGAAAAAAGGCTAATGAGCCTATCTTTATTAAATGTATTTTTATTCATAATAATGCTTCAAAAGTGTCTGACGTTTTACTTTTCTATTCAAAACTTTATTCTCTTTTTAATGAAAAATAAATTAAGTAATCATAAATTATTATTTTACAAGTATTTTAATTTCCGTCTAACACTTTTACATAAATAGCATTTAAATTTAAAATACTTCTTTTATATAATTTCTTCATTTAAGAAAAGAAAAGTTGAAAATATTTGTTTGCAAATTTATTCCGCCATTTGTAAAAAGGGCAAAATGCGGCTTTACTTTTTGGATCGAAGTTAGACATCTAGTTATATAATATATCATTGCTCTAGGCTTATATTTATTAGGCAAGATGGCTAACTCAACCAAAAATTTAAAAATGGGCGGAAAAGAAACTGTTTTTATATTTTGGATTTTAAAAGATAAAATCCGTTTTTGGTTATTTTGGTTATTGCTAATGGATTGTGTCTTTCAGGTGTATTTTTTTTAGGGATATGTTTTTGCCATGCGTATTTATTTTGTGATTTGTTAGAGTGGCTAGTAGTTTTAAAATTTTATAAAATTAGAGACGACACTCTGGGATAAGTTTTTACAACCATATCACAGAGCATCGTGGAAGAGGATTTAACTAAGAAGTCATGCCTCCTCTTTACCATGTTCCCTAGAGGGCTAGAACCGACATCGAACTTTGGCTCTCTTGGTTCTTAACCAGAACTGCGTCATGGCTGCACTAACGCACTTTACGGAAGTACATTTTATCATTGTTTTGAGTGAAACAAAATATATTCAGTTTTTATGCGTTTAATATTAACTTATAAGCGTTTAACTAAGTTTTCAATTTTTCAGCTTAAATTTAATCGGAAAGATCAATGATAGATCGAGATGAATGAAACATATAAGTTTCATCGGCAAACAATGTCAAATATTGTGGAGGTTTAAGCAAGATTGTCAATATAAATAACGAATATCATAAATAATAATAATATAAATAATAAAAATAACGATAATATAAATAATAGGCGCTCGAATTGATCCCTTGGGAAACTACATATTATTTGTATTAGTTTTTATTATTGTTCTCTTTGACCGTCACTCATTTTTGTCCATGAATGCTTGTAAATCATATAATATTTTTGTCCACTATCTAAATAACTTATAAACAATATTATATTTTTGTGCACAATCTAAATAACTAGTAAACCATATAATATTTTTTATTACGGTATCGAAAGCTTTTTTACGTAAAGACTTCCCGTTACAAACTTTTTTTTATCAAATGATGCACTAATGTTGTTCAGGTTTAAGATGTTCAACTAAATGATCTTATTCTAAATTGTATTGATCAAAAGATTTTATAGTCTGTTAAGTATTTGTAAAGTATGTTGTAGATTATTTTTTAGGAGTTTAAAAAATACTAAAAAAATTGAAATATAAATAACTTTTTTATATCGCTAAGCAATGACGTGTCTCTAGTTTTAAATATAGGTAAAATCTTTGCTATTTTTATCTGTCTGGAACAACTCCTGTTCTAATTGACAAGTTAAAAATATTAAAAAGTGGACTCGTATTGTATTTAAGGTTTTAAATAAAGCTTTCTTTTAAAACAGATTTTACTACACTTTAATTTAATAATATTTTAATATAACGCTTTAATAAAATAAAATATTCTTTACAATTTAAATTTTATAAATTGTAGATAGTATACATGTTTGATTTTTTTTTTAATATTGGGAGTTTTTTTTATCGGCGTAGAGGGAAACTAAAATACAATATAATACGTATTTTCTTTTCTCAATGTCTCATATAGCGAGAAGCCAATTAAATGTGAATTTCTTAAGTACAAAGTTGAGAAATTCGCGCTAAATTCATTAAGAAAGCGTGCTTAACAGAAAACAATATGTTCAATGTTAAAACTTAGATTCAAACAAAGCACTCTTACGTGTAGAGTTTTTCCGAGTTCCACCGAGTTCTTTATAAAAACCTTTACTTTTCTTATTTTACATTAATAATTTATTTTTAAGATCAAATCTATTTCATTTTATTTGCAGGTGACTCCAATTTTTTTAACGTCATAAAAATAATGAAACTCTTTTTAAAGTAGAAAACGGGTAATTTAATAAATACTATAAAGGTTTCATTGACTTACAACTACAAACCTAATCCATTAAATCCTACGCTTTAACATTTCAGTTTTGCTTTATCATTTCAATTTGTTGCTTTATCATTTTGTTTGCATTATCTTTATATGCTTAGTAACTTCTAATAGACTTATATGTAAATCTTAAATATTAATTTATGAAGTATGATATTAAACAATCCTGCAAACTTTGCAAAAAAAATCTAAAAACCATAGAGTCGTCCAATGTGACTGCTTCTTTTCTCGGATTCACACAAAGTGCAATCTAATCAATAAGCATACATAAAACATTATCTCCAATGACTCTTTAGAATGGTATTGCTTTGACTGTATTTCCAAAAATATACCATTTAGTACCCTTTCCGATCAAGAACTTAAGCTTACACTTTCATGCAAGAATCTTCCACAAAAGTTATTAAAATCTCTTGAATCTCCTGCTCGCCTAAAAAGTCTATATAGAGATATAAGTAATGTATTAGGTTGCTGCAAAAATAATCTCGTTTTTCATATTTTATATTTTTGGATGAATTTTTGAATAAATTTATTATTGGCAGATGTCATGCTATATGTTATTTAAAAGCGCGTTTTTCGCTTGATCTAGTTATCGTATTGGTTTTATTTTATAATAATTTAGTCATTTTTTACAGGACGTCAAATCTATCATGGACAAGAGACAAATTCGCACGATTTTTCTGTTCCAGTTCAAGATGGGCCGAAAAGCTGCCGAGACAGCTCGCGATATCAACACTGCATTTGGCCCAGAAACCACTAACGAACGTATGGCACAGTGGTGGTTCAAAAAATTCCGCAGCGGTGAGGAGAGCCTTGAAGATGAAGAGGGTCGCGGACGCCCGTCTGAGATTGATGACGATCAATTGAGAGCCTTAATCGAAGCCGACCCGCGCAAAACCATACGAGAGGTTGCGGAGGAACTCAACGTTCATAACTCAACAGTTGATCGCCACTTGAAGCAAATAGGAAAGTCAAAAAAGCTTAGCAAATGGGTGCCGCACGAACTGAACGAAAATCAAAAAAATCGTCGTTTTGAGGTATTGTCTGCTCTTCTTCAGCGCAACAAAAACGATCCGTTTCTCGACCGGATCGTGACGTGTGATGAGAAATGGATCCTCTACGACAACCGACGACGTTCCGCGCAGTGGTTGGACCGCGATGAGGCCCCACAGCACTTCCCGAAGCCGAATCTCCACCAAAAGAAGGTTATGGTGACTGTTTGGTGGTCTGCAGCCGGTCTCATCCATCACAGCTTCCTGAATCCTGGCGAGACGATTACGGTAGAGAAGTACTGCCAGCAAATTGACGAAATGCATCAAAAGCTCCGATGTATGTGCCCGAGATTGGTCAATATGAAGGGACCAATTCTCCTCCACGACAACGCCCGGCCGCACGTCGCACAACCGAACCTGCAGAAGTTGAACGCATTGGGCTACGAAACTCTGCCTCATCCACCATACTCACCGGACATCTCGCCCACCGACCACTTTTTCAAGCATCTTGACAACTTCCTCCACGAGAAATGCTTCAAAAGCCGAGACGATGTCAAAACGACCTTTGATGACTTCATCGCTTCCAGGACTTCGGAGTTTTATGCTACCGGCATAAATAAACTTGTTTCTCGTTGGCAAAAATGTGTTGATTGTATTGGTTCTTATTTCGATTAATAAAGTTTATTCTATGCTGAGTTATGTTTGTTCAAAGTTAACTTTTGAAAAACGAGACTATTTTTGCAGCAACCTAATATATAATCTAACTATTAATTGTAAATATCTTGATGTTGCTGAATTCAATAGTTCTTTAAACCCTGATACTGATATATATCTTCATCTCAATAATTCTTCCTTACCACGACATATCGACAATCTCTGTAGCCTCCGTAGGCACTCTTAACACTTCCCCTATAGCGATAGGAATTACTGAATTAGATTTTTATATAAAAGACTCAAATATTACTGATATTACCATAAATGGATTTAATATGGAACATTGACCTACTGAGTCAAAAAAAGGTGAGGCTTTTCTTTATCTATGCCTCAAAATTTCTTGAACCAATTTTTGTTGAAGCTATCAACCCCCATACAACCAATACTTTTATTGGATGCATATATCGTCACTTAACTTTAAATCCAAAAGAATTTATTGCAAACCATTCAACACCTTTACTTGAGAAACTAAGTTATGAAAATAAAAACATTATATTAATGGGTGATTTCAGCATAGATTTAATTAATTATAGAGAATCTCCTATTGTTTCAGAGTATCTCCAAACATTATGTTCTTGCTCGGTTCTCCCAACCATTACACTTCTAACACGAATAACTTCAAAAACCAAAATTTATTATGGATAATATTTTAATAAACTCCTATTCTCCTGAAACAATCTCTGGCAATTTAACAGCTTTTATATCAGACCACATGGTCCACTTCTTCTGTATTCCTGGTATTACACTAAAAAAAAAGAGTATAAAAATCTCTAGAAGATGCTTCAAAAACTTTGATACTAACACCTTTATACAAGATATATCTAGTATAAATTGGGAGGTGCAAATATAAACGACGATGTAAATAAAACAATAATAAGTTTTTTAAATACATTTGAAAAAGTTCTAGACAGACATGCTCCATACAAAGTTTTAACAAAAAAACAAATTGAACTTAAATCTAAACCATAAATAAACGCTGGTATTCTTAAATCCATCTCAACGAAAAACGTCATTTATAAAAAATTTGTTAAATTAAACAATACTAATACAATAAGTCTACTCTTTGATAAATTTAGGTTATATAGAAATAAAATAAGTAACTTACTTAAACAATCCAAAAAAATGTATTATATTTCCTTTTTCAACAACAACCTAAACAGCATTAAGAGAACTTGGAAAGGAATAAAAGAAATTATCAACATCAGATCTACTATATACAATAACTCTTTCAACCTCAAAATAAATGATAAAGTCATCTCTGATCCAACCACAGTTGATAATATTTTTAACAATTACTTTGCTAGTATCGTAGAGAATCTAATAAACAAAAAAATTATCCCTAAATATGTTTTTAGAGACTTTCTAAAAAATCCTAATGAAAATTCTTTTTCCTCTGAGTCAGTGACTGAAGTGAGGTATCGAGTCTCATAATGAAAATTCAAAATAAAAAAAGTCTGGGCCCAAACAGCCCTCCCACTTTTATTCTTAAGCTTATTCCAAACATAATCTCAAAGCTACTATCTATAATTAGGAAAAACTCATTTAGAAATGGAACTTTTCCAGATCTCTTTAAGATAGCTAATGTGACATTAATATATAAAAAAGGTTCTCTACTGGATTACTCTAATTATCGCCCAAGCTCTCTTGTCTCAAATATAAGCAAACTATTTAAAAAAAGCTATGCACAATAGGCTCTACAACTTTCTATAGAAATTCAAGTGTTTTTATAAAAATCTGTATGGGTTTAGAAACAATCATTCAACAACTCATGCACTAATTGATATAACTGAAAAAATTAGAACAGCTTTGGACAATAAATTATTTGCATGTGGTGTTTTTGTTGATCTCCAGAAAGCCTTTAATACAGTTGATTATTCCATTCTAATCAGAAAGTTGAAGTACTACAGTATTAGAGGCACAACACTCCAATGGTTTTCTACTTATCTTCAAAATAGAACACAGTTTGTTTCTATTAATGGAATAGAATCTGAATTAATAAAATCAACAAATGGTGTCCCACAAGGCTCTGTATTAGTATCATTGCCTTTCTTTCTCTTTATTAATGATCTTAATACCCCTCTGAAGTTTTCCACTACATACCACTTTGCTGATGACACCAATGTGCTTTTAATAAACAAATCACTTAAAAAGATAAACAAAAATATAAACCACGGCTTAGCGAATCTACTCCAGTGGCTTCTATCCAATAAATTATTACTTAATGCCCAAAAAACTGAAAATATTATCTTTAAATCAAGTCAAAAAAAAATTAAAAAGCACCTGAATTTCAGATTAAGTGGTCAAAAAATAAATACTGTGAATTTTATCAAGTATCTTGGTATCAAAATTGATTCTAATTTAAGTTTTGCATCCCATCTTCAAGACTTATCACTGAAACTAAGCAGATCCAGCACAATCTATCCACTCTTAAAAGATTATCTCACCTCCAAAATAAAGCCCTAAAAATAATCTATTTTTAGCATTTTAACTCTGACCCAAATATCCTTTACTACATATCAAAGATAATTAAGTTAAAAGACCTTATTCAACACTCCAACTGTTTGTTTGTTTGGAAACAGCAACACAAAACCTTACTTCCTCTATTTAATGATTTTTTTACTTTTTAGCTGATCGAAGTTGGTAACGAGTATTTTTAAAAAAAAAATACTCGTTACCAACTTCGATCAGCTAAAAGCTTCAAATTATCTATACCTAAACATTAGAACTGTTTGTTATGGACATGAATCGATTAAATATCAGAGCATATGCACATGAAATCCCCTCACAGTTAAAATCTCTCCCGACATTTTCCAAATTCAAAAACAGTCTATTATTTTTTATTAAACAAGTATTCTTAATAATTTCTATACTACTCTACTGCTAACTATCTACTATCCATCTTAACCTTATTCGCTTCAATGCTAGTCTATAATTACTAATACTTCTTTTCTACTTTCTTCATTTCGATGATTTATTACTACTTATATTTACTCCTTCTTGACTTTTCTCAAATTAATATCACTATTCTATTTCCAACTTTCACTATTATAAATATTGCTATTTTTTATTATTGTTATTATTATTATTGTTGCTATTGTTGTTATTACTAATAATATTATTTTTATTATTATTAATAGAATTGCTATTTTTATTGTAAGTATTATTATTATTTTGATTGTTATTACTAATAACTGGAGTTTTTATTATTATTGTCTACTACTATTACTGATACTTATATTCCAATATTATTTACAATGTTGTTACTGTATAGTATTACAATCTACTTTTCTTTTATTGCTATATTTTAATTAGGTATATAAAAGTCTTTTATTCTTGATAGATGTATAAAAGTAATTTGAATTTTGTCCTAAATTTATCAAACTTCTTACTTAATTATTATTCCATAAAGTTTTGGGTTTTTTAGTTTGGTGTTTTAGTTTCTTATTATGGTGTTTACTTAAAATTAGTATTTGTACTATATGTAAATATTCCATGAAATGTAAAAAATCTATTTCAGAGTACATTTGATTTGATTTGATTTATAAAACAAACTTTGAATGTTCATAAAACTAAATAATCTTTATTCCACAAACCAAACAAAAAAAAATACATTTCATTTTACTATATAATCTTGTAACAAAAAAAAAATCAAAAGACAAACATCCATAACTTTTTTTTAAATGAGTTTTAATGAAAACTTACGATGAAAACTTCAAATAAAGTATAAAGAAAATAAAATTAGCCTAGACTTAAAATTAGCACAAACTATAGCATGACTGAAATTTAAAGTCCTAAATAAGTTTATACTGTTCTTTTATATATTGTTGCTTAACCAGCAGCAACAATGTGAGTACAAGTGTTAATCACATTATATATTGTTGCTTAACCTGCAGCAACAATGTGAGTACAAGTGTTAATCACATTATATATTGTTGCTTAACCTGCAGCAACAATGTGAGTACAAGTGTTAATCACATTATATATTGTTGCTTAACCTGCAGCAACAATGTGAGTACAAGTGTTAATCACATTATATATTGTTGCTTAACCTGCAGCAACAATGTGAGTACAAGTGTTAATCACATTATATATTGTTGCTTAACCTGCAGCAACAATGTGAGTACAAGTGTTAATCACATTATATATTGTTGCTTAACCTGCAGCAACAATGTGAGTACAAGTGTTAATCACATTAGGCTTTTAATATTTTATAGAAAATAAAAACATACTTTTAAAGTTGTACTTGGAGCTGGTAGAACTGAGTCTTGTGAACCTTGTTTACGTTTGTGAGCCTCTTTTAAGTTTGCAAGCCTCGTTAACGTTTGTAAAGCTCTGTTAAGTTTGTGAGATGTCTTTTCCCCAATGTGGAAAATTTTTTGAAGCTCCTCAAGTTGTGGAAAAACAAGTAATACCATTTATCTCCAGAAATTATACTAATTTTCCTTAGTCCTCAATTACAGTATAAGTAAAAATAAAAAAACTCATTTTTTTTATTTTTACTTATACTTTTATATTTCATAATTTTTATTTTCAAAGAATACTCCTAGGTACTCTTAGACAGGTGAATAGCAGCTAAAGTGGTTTAATCATTTTTAATTTCAAAGTAAAAATCTTAACAGTCCTCAACTGCACTATCCTCACAACTGTGCTATCCTCACAACTTAAAATAAAATCTGCATAAAATCTAGAGCAAGAGGTATCAAATTATTTTTTTCATGGAGTAGGTCTCTTAGCATAGTCTGCAATCCATCAAATCCTCTTTGTCATCTAGTCTTTTAATTGTACGGTAAAAATGTACGGTAACAATGTATGGTCTTCCAATTTGCTTTCGGGTGATCTAGTTTTATTAAGTAAAACTTCTGCAAAAAGAATTTTTGGCATTGATATTATTTAAAGGACTTTATTACAAAGCAGCCCACTCTTTTTATCTTTTAAATCTTCTCTTTTCATATTATTTAAATCATTGGGAAAAAATTTTTAATAACTTATGTGGCAACAATTTTAAATAAAATATGAAAGTATTTTGAAAGTTGGAGTATTGTAAACTTAAATTATATGATCTATGAAATAATATAACCTCTATGGCTGAGCAAGAAATAAATAACCAGTATATATATATATATATATATATATATATATATATATATATATATATATATATATATATATATATATATATATATATATATATATATATATAAATATATATATATATACAGTGCTCGAAGTGAGGCGGGATGGGGCGGGATGGGGCGGGATGCCATCCCGTTACCTTTTTAAATTTTGAAAACCATCCCACTCCTTTATTAATGCATATTTTGGGGTGGGATGCCATCCCGGTACATAAAAAATAAATGGAAATTTTATTTTTTACTTTTCTCCTATAAATAAACTTGTAAAAACAATTATAAAGTTTGCGGCAATATGCGAATTTAAATGAACTAAAGTCTCAGCTGTTATTTAAAAATTTGCGGTAGAAAGTTTAAAAACTAAATCGATAATTATAAAACATTGCGTCTTTTCTTTTGTATTTTAAATAAAAAGTTACCAAGCAACAAAAAGCGACATTTTTTTCATTAAAGTATCATTAGAGTTTTTTTTTGGTAAAATAAAATATAGTACACAGTAGATTTACTCAACATTAAATGTTATGATTTAAAAAAAATTTACTTATTATAAATATAGATAAATGGCTAGCAAGCGGAAGGAAAAGAAAGTTAAGCAGTGATAGTTCTAAAAATAGTTTGGAAAATGACACAGAAATAAATAAAGAAGTGACAGATTTTTCGAGTATTGAAACTTGCCAATCCTTTCCTCAATGTGATGGTATTTTTCCAGATTACTGGTCTGATTTACAGTGGAAGGAGAAATTAAAAACATTTGACTGGTTGACAGTTTCATTAATAGGTCTTGGTTGTTCTGTTTGTAAGTCAGCAAATAATTTAGGTGCCGAAAAATCTTAAGGAATAAAATTTGCTAGCGAGTGGACGCTTGGCAACGTTAAGGAGTATGGCGAAACAAAAGAAAAAAAACAACATTCAATGAGGAAAAAACTTTCAAGCCATAAACTATCAGTTGCACAAGAAAAGGCTTGTAAAATTATTTCTCAATCCAAAAAAAAACTTCATAGAGATGTTTAGTTCAAAAATGCAGATCAATCAGCACGAAACTACCTACCGCATATTTCGCACTGTTTATCACATTGCAAAAATGAATCGTCCATTTTCTGATTTGAAGGAACTAATATTAATACAGGTAGAAAATGGTTTAGACATGGGACGTATTTTACAATCTGATCACGCATGCGCTGATATTGTTTATCACATTTCAAATGAAATACGCACTAAGCTTGTAAAATATAATCTTCATAACGATAATAAAGTAGGGTTTATGATAGACGAATCTACCACGATGAGCAAAAAGTCTGCTCTATCAATCTGCTTGAGAGTGAACATTCCAGAAATAAATATTGTCAATAGTATTTATTTTGATCTTATCGAATTAACAAATACAGAAGTCTCGTCTATTGCAAACTCTTTTATATGTGCTTTACACGATTTTGGTTTTGACAACAACTTTTTATTAAGTAATTGGGTGTCTTTTGCATGTGATGGTGCTTCTAATATGCTTGGCAAAAAGGCAGGCGTGGCCCAGTTACTTTTGAATCAGTTTCCTAATTTGATTTTATGGCATTGTAGCAATCACCGATTAGAGTTAGTAGTAAATGATGTTGTGCACGATATCTTACCAATTTGTCACATGAAAAGCTTTTTTGATAAATTATATTCTATTTACAGTGCATCTCCTAAAAACAAAAAAGAACTGGAAACTGTTGCTATGGCTTTAAGTGTAAAACTAAATTCCATTGGACGAATTCTAGGCAATAGATGGGTGTCGTCTAGCGCTCGATCTGTGATGGCTGTTTGGAATAATTATGCAGCATTGTATCAACATTTTCATGAATCTTCATTGGATTTAAGGCGTAATGGAGGAGATAAAGCCCAATATGCAGGTCTTAAAAATAAATTATGTGATATCAATTTCATACTCAACATGGGACTAATGCTAGATGCTTTAATAGAACTAGAACATCTTTCTAAAAAATTACAAGATAGGCAAACTTCTTTACCTGATGCACATCAGCTTATCACCATAAAATACCATATATTTCAATCAATGAGAAATAATTCAGGTGAATATTATTTGCAAACGCAGCTTGCAGCAGAAAAGTTTGAATTTAAAGGCGTCAAACTACAGATCGGAAAAGTTTCTAAAATTAATCAAAATGAATTTTTTAGTAAACTAAGTGAAAATCTTGATTCTAGAATGTTTACAACTAGAGCTGCGCATAAATCTTTACAAGACAAAGAAAATGATCTAAACAAAGAAAAATACGATAATTTAATAAAAAATTTACAAATTTTGGATAAGCCACAATGGTTTGAAGACCAAGATCCATGCTTTGGAGATAACGATATTAGACAATTAGCAAAAACTTTAAATATTTGTGAAATTATGGCAGTCCAAGGGTTTCGTGAATACATTTCCACTGGTGACTGTAATAAAACCCCTAATGATCTTCAGCCTCTGAGAACTGGCATAAATACCTTGATTGTTTCAACAGCTGAATGTGAGCGTTCTTTTTCTACTATGAATATAATCTTATCTTCCTTGCGAAACTCTTTATTAATAAAAACTGTGTCGAGTTTAATGTTCATTTCATTAGTAGGTCAACCAATTACGCATTTCGATCCAAAGGATTATCTCATTAAGTGGTTTGGGAATTATGAAGCGCCGGCATTAAAGTCTATAAATGAAAGTGAAACTGAAAGTGAAAGTGAAAATGAAAGTAAAGATATTCCAAAATGTTTCTCTTTCATTTCCACCGAATTTTTTTTCATTTAAAAATTGGCAAATACAAAAAACTAAGACTTGTTTAAAAATAAAATGTTTAAATATACCATCGTCTTTTGATTGCTAAATGACGTTTGATGTGAAACTCAACTCAATATTTTACGGTGACAGTCTCTTAAGAATATAACAGACCTCAAGTTGTTTTTTTAATATAGGTTTTTTACTATAGGGATACTCTAGGGATTTAAAATTCCTTTATTTAATCAACACGTATATATATATATATATATATATATATATAGATATATATATATATATATATATATATATATATATATATATATATATATATATATATATATATAAATATATATATATAAATATATATATAAATATATATATATATATATATATATATATATATATATATATATATATATATATATAAATATATATATAAATATATATATATATATATATATATATATATATATATATATATATATATATATATATATATATATACATATATATATATATATATATATATATATACATATATATATATACAGTGGCGAATCCAGCATTTTTTAATCTTTAAAATAGCTAACTTCCAGACATGGAGCTAACTCTAAACATTTATATGTTTATACTTATATAAAATAATGAGGGTTTTCAAAAAATTGCGATGATTGGAGGCTGGGAACAAAAAAGCCCCAAAATTTTTGCAACACCTGCCCCAAACGTGAGAGCAACAAAATGATGAAATATTTTTTTGTACTATTCTCAACTAGACTTATATTCATGAATAATTTTTAAGTTTCATTGTATTATCTCTAAGCGTTCAAAAATTATGACCATGTAAAATTACAACCCCCTCAAACTGAGGGGGAATCCAATCATTGCAAATTTTTGCAAACCCTTATTATTTGACATAAGTATAAACATATAAATGTTTGGAGTTAGCTCTATGTCTGAAAGTTAGCTCAAAAATCAAAAAATGCTGGATTCGCCACTGATATATATATATATATGTATATATATATATATATATATATATATATATATATATATATATATATATATATATATATATATATATATATATATATATATATACATATATATATATATACATATATATATATATATATATATATATATATATATATATATATATATATATGGGTTGGTTTTTTGCTGCGATGATGCATTTATCTTAATATATATAAAGGGCAATGTGTGTGTGTTTGTTTGTTTGTTCTCTATAGAAATCCAAACCGCCGGACCGATCTCGATGAAATTTGGCATGGGGGTAGTCCTCGTGGGGGAAAAGGTTCTTAGCTGGGTTTTGACTCCGTACCCCGACCCCCGGGGTCAGGGGGGACCATTTTTTGGGCCCATTTTTGGGCCCATTTTTGTGTACAGATATCAGGTAAGCCAGTTTAAATATTGGCCCGGGCAACGCCAGGTAACTCCAGCTAGTATATAATATTTTATGATTTGCACTTACCATTCAGGGGGCATTCTGCTTTTTTTCGACAGTTGCATTTTGGATCATTATTTTCAATTCTAAGGAAGATTATTTATTTGTTGTGGTTTTTTATAATTTTTTCTATATTTTCAGTGCAACCCAGCAAAGTTTATATAGGATTAACGGAAGGTGAGTGGAAAACCAGATACAAAAACCGCAAATCATCATTCAACAATATTAAATACAAAAATTCGATCGCCCTTTCAAACTATGTCTGGGATTTAAAAAACAATTTTAATGAAACCCCTATGCAAACATGGTCTATTCTTAAATCAGTACCCCCTTACTCAAATATATCCAAAAGATGCCCACTATGTCTGTATGAGAAATTTACTATTATATCATATCCAAAACCTGAAGAACTGTTAAATAAGAGAACCGAAATTATATCAAAGTGCCGCCACGAAAATAAATTCTTATTAAAAAATCACAAAGCTCGCTACAAACCTGACTAACAACTATAAATAAAAATAACTATACTAATCTGCTCCATATATCTCAAGGCTAACTAATAAATTACTCACATACACAGCTTTTGTAATATATTTCATAATATTATGTATATTTTTATATCAATTTTAATTCTTATTTTCTTATTTTTATTTTATTATTTTTTAATACACAAATAATACACATTAACACATAAAAAATATTTTAAACAACATTAAACATATAACTATTTCACAATTATTAGCCAACTAAAAACAAATTAATATTATTATTGACCTAACTACTAATAAATTTCCGTCCCGCAACGATCTAAAATACAAATATAAACCGTAACGTCCACTAAACAAATCGTAGCAAAATTAAACTTTTACTATTTGCCTGATGATTGTGATAACACATGAAACTCAGAGTTGCAATATTAAATTATACAATAAACATTAGCATTTGGCTAATTCCTGGTACTGCGGGTAACAGTAACATATATAATATATATATATATATATATATATATATATATATATATATATATATATATATATATATATATATATACTAGCATGAGTTACCCGGCGTTGCCCGGGCCAATATTTAAACTGGCTTACCTGATATCTGTACACAAAAATGGGCCCAAAAAATGGGCCCCCTGACCCCGGGGTTAGGGGGGCCTATTTTTGGGCCCCCTGACCCCGGGGGCTGGGGTACGGGGTCAAAACCCAGCTAAGAACCTTCTCCCCCTCAAGGACTACCCCCATGCCAAATTTCATCGAGATCGGTCCGGCGGTTTGGATTTCTATAGAGAACAAACAAACAAACACACACACACACATTGCCCTTTATATATATAGAAGATATATATATATATAACACCTGTTCCATAAAATTTGAGCTTTACTTAGTGATAATTAATTAGTAAGTTTGATAAAATAATTAGTATTTAGTATCAAATTAAAGTTCTATCTTTCCTCTATCAATTAGTATATACAATTACGTACAATTTTTATATAGTATTTTAATTAGTATATACAGTACGTACAATTTTTATCAAAAAAGCATTAAAATGGAAAACACGTTGTTTGGAGCCATTTCAAGACGAAAGCATACTCAAAAACTACAATTTATAGATATATGAACAGTTGTGATCAAAATAAACCATTATATCCGATAGTTGGAAATGGAAGTGGGTCAACTTTTAATACTAAAAACAGCCCCATCTAATTAAGAAAAATGATTAACCATCGGTTAAAAGGTATGTTACTTTTAAAGACTGCTAGAAAGCTTAGTTATAGAAAAATACCATTAGACAAACATTAAAGTGCTTTAGTGCTTTTATACATATATATATATATATATATATATATATATATATATATATATATATATATATATATATATATATATATATATATATATATATATATACATATATTTATATATATATATATATATATATATATATATATATATATTATAAATATATATATATATATATATATTTATATATATAAACAAAAAAAAAGCCAGGCAGAACTCCTAAACAAAGACTTTGAGATCGCCGAAAATTTGGTCGACTTTAGTTAAAATAATGTGACCAAACTTGTCCTAAAACCAATGTTGGGTAGAGCCCTACAACCCATGTTGGGTAAAGCGCAATAACCAATGTTGGATAGAGCCCAACAACCAATGTTGGGTAGAGCGGGGCATAATGTGACAGTGGCACATAACTTGATAGTTATGCCTAAAGTCTTATATCTCAGCAAAAAATTACTTTTCAAAAATCTTTTTGGATAAAACATTTTAATTAATTATATTATATTAAAAATAATTGAAAAAGATAATTAATTATAGAAATATTTCATTTTAAATAATTTAGTTTATATTTTCAGGCAGCAATTTTTTATCTTCTTTTAAAATCTGGTTTTAAAAAAATATCTGTGAGTTTTTTGAGTAGTATTAACTTCAGTAAAATGACTTTGGTGGGGCATATTGGGACAACATACTATTTATATAAACAACTATGTTAACATTTCGTGATGCTGCTTACAGTTTGATGGTTTTATTTTGAATCAAAAATATTATTTTCATTATTTAGAAAAGTAATATTTGAAACAAACTCAAATAAATTGTTATAATTGTAACTTAACTTCGATTATTAATAGTGTTTAATGTAAACAACTATTAATAATCGAAATTAAGAAATTGTTTTTTTTTTTTTACTTTTTCTTATATCGATGAATTTTAGGAAATTTATAAGAACAGTTTTAACTATGATTAGTTTATCTGCAACTAGTATTTGTTTCTTAATTTTCCCTATACGCACCGCTCTACCCTAATTCATTTTGAAATGTTATGTAGTTGTTAAGGGTATACTACTGGTACGTTAATTAAAAAAATCATGAAATTGATGGGCTGCTAAGAGAAATAACGGATAATAAAGGTATGCTAATAACGTTGAAAAATGAAAACATACAGCTTTGGCCAAAAGTTTGGAACACCATTGCATTTTTGAAGGAAACGACACATTTTGTGTTATAACATAGCAGCATATATTTCATATAACTACCATAACAATACAAAATTAATCTACAGTCAGTAGGTCATTAAAAATCCACAGTTAGTATTTTTATATTGTCCTCGACTCTTCAGAACAGCTTCTATACGCTTGGGCATCGAGGTCACCAAATTCTCACAATACTGCTGACTCACTTCTGTCACCCATACACGCTTTATTATAACCTCTATTAATAGATCATTTTCTGACGTCGGTGCTTGCTCAGCAACATTTTATTTAATTAAGGTCCACATATAACTATTGCAAGGGTCTATAGAATCAAAAAACCGGAACCGGAAAAATAGGCATTGTTAATCTCAATCAATTGTAATAAAACTTCTAAACTATGCACAGTGGGCCAGGTGGTGGAAAAAAGTATGAAAATAACATTCTCAAAAACGATATTGTTATATATCATTTTAAAGCTTGAACATCCGGTTTTAAAATGTATATATTTCTACATAACTATCATGTCGTTTGCATTTTAAGCTGTTAATCAAGAATTTTTTTGTTTTTTTTTTTTAATTTTTTTTTAATTTTTTTAATTTAATAATATTTTTTGTGTTACTAATAAGCATAAAATTGTTATTAATTTTTAAAACTTCATTTTTTTATTGCATAATTAAATAAAACTTATCTATCAAATGAGCTATTGCAAACTTATTTTGCACGTATCAAATAAATTGATTTCTAATGACGGCGTATATAAAACACTTTTTTTAGTAAAAATTTCATTTAATTAATGAAACACTTTTGCGGTTCAGGGTGCTCCAAAAATTTGAGACTTGAAATATCTTGCCCAATATGTCCATTATTGATATAAATTTTACCTATTGTCGACGGATGTCAGCTGCGTCTCTATACGTGATTATTACGTTTCATCTTTGGGGGAGGGGGCCAACATTCTGGCTTTTTTTGGTGTTCCCAGGCTCCAATCATCACAATTTTCAAGCAAAACATCTTTTTTATTATTATATAAAATGAACATATAAGTACTTGGAGCTTGTTTCATATCTAACCGGATATGTCCAAATGTCTCATGAATTATATATTTTTTGCATTTGTAGGCTGAAAATGAAATATTTTGATATCTATGCATTTATTATGCATAAGCCTAATAATCTACAAATATCTGACTCTGGTACAGTGGATAAACCTTTTGATGCTATGAATTTGGATTGCAACAAGCAACAATTAGGAACTATAACAACGTTTCTACGAGATAAGTGGCGCAAGTCATATAGCAGTATGGCTCGATTTGAAGAAAAGAATAAAAAATGACTACGAAGCCATGTTCCTGTAGATTTAAATGTAACACTAATACATATTGGAAGACCAATTAAGGCAAGCTTTGATGACTATTCTACTAATACCAAAAAATATAAATTTGTGCACTTCACTTAAATGTATTCTGCTTCTGCGTTACAATTTGCTTCAGAAATTAAACGGAGAAAAGAAAATCCAATTGAAAAAACCTCAAAAAAAGATTGCAGAATGTCTAAAGATGAAGTTCTTTGTCTTCTTTTAGATGCTAAATTGACGAAAACATCCAACCAAGTTATTCGAAATCAAGCAGTTGAAAAGGGAGTTAATATATATCCTCCATATAATAATGTTTGGGATGCAAAGTTGCTATGTTATCCTATAGATATATCTGTCTCAGACTTTTCAGCTGAAATAAAACTGCAAGCTTTGGTGGATCATACAGCAAATAAAATATGCAATGCACAGTATGATGTCCTGAGTATTGAAGACACTACAGATAGACTTTCTCTGAGATACAAAATAGGCTTTGATGGTGCCACAGAACAGTCCATATATAAACAAATATCACAAGAAACAGTAACTAGAAATTTAAACAATGAGCAGGCACTTTTTATTACTTGCCTTGTGTCATTGGACTTGTGTGACTTTTCAAATGGAAAACAGTACCCAGCTTGGCGAAATCCACGATCATCATCAACAATGTACTGTAGATCTCTGCGTTTTAAATTTGAAAAAGAAACAGCAGCAGTTTCTAAATCAGAAGAAGATCTCATTAGGCTTGAGATTTCAAACTTACAAGATACTGAAGTTGATATAAATAATAAAAAAATCAAAATACATCATATAATACTAATTACTATGATTGATGGAAAAGTTCACACTGCTCTTTCAGTTGTTACAAACTCTAGTCAATGCTGTACTATATGTAGGGCAAGTCCCAAAGCAATGAATGATATTGAAAAAAATGTTTTGAAAAAGGGTATGGCAAGCAGTTATTTATTTGGTTTATGATCCTTCAATGCTTGGATACGTTTTTTTGAAAGTTTATTACATATTGTATAAAAATGACTTGAAAAAGTGGCAGGCAAGATCAGTAGAAAATAAATCTAAAGTAAAGGCTCTGAAACAACAAATTCAAAATAGATTTAAAGATGAAATAGGCTTGATAGTTGATGTTCCAAAATCTGGTGGTAGTGGAACATCAAATGATGGAAATGCGGCTCGAAGAGGATCTCAAAATGCGGAAAATTTTGCTGAAATTTTAAATATTGATGTTGAACTGATTCTAAATTTGCATATTATATTAGCAACAATTTCATGTCGTTTAGATATTGATACTGATAAATTTGAGGCTTTCTGTTTAAAAACAGTTCGACTTTATGTTCATCATTATCTTTGGTACAATATGCCACAATCTATCCACAAAATTTTATTTCATGGTTCTGAAATTATTAAAAAAACTTTAGCATTATCCATTGGTATGTATTCTTAAGAAGCAATAAAGCACGCAATAAAGACTAGCAAAACTATCATGAACATTTTGCAAGAAAATCATCTCGTGTGAAAACTAAGCAAGATTTGTTAAACCGACTACTGTGTACAACTGATCCATTTTTTCCATCTCTGAGAAAGACAGCAGGAAGTCACACCAAAACAAAAAACTTACCAGTTATTGACTTATTTATTTATTAATATTGGTTATTGGAGTTATTGATTTATTGAGGTCATCCACAGATGATATTAGTTTATAAATGTGTTTTTTGTATCTTTATAATTTTAGAAATGTGTGTACCTATGTGAAAGTGTGACTGTAAGTTAAAACAAATAGTTATGCTCAATCATATTAGAATCATTAAATCAATTTGCATAACAAGTATGGAACTAAGCATAAATATGTGCTGCTATGCAACTGTGGTTGCCATGGCAACCACAAAAAAATTATGCTTATTCAAATTATAATCATCCAATTACTTTATATACCAAATTTTGAGGCCTATAGATTAAAGGAAAAAAAGTTATGATTTTTTTCCAAAAATATGGGATTCTGGCCCACTGTGCTATGTAAAAAAACCCAACGCACCAACAAGAACTGAAATATTTATAAACAAGGACTATTTTCTAAACACCTTAATTATAGGTGAAAATCGTTTTAAAGAAATGAGAACTTAAAAGAATAACGGTGAATATTCTGTTGTTATTTAAAATTAATTATTCGTTTAAGAGTTTAAAAATCACAAAAGAACAAATAAATAAAAAGATAAAATCAAGTTTTTAATTATAGTGTGTAACTCCATCCATCACGTAGGAGTGTATATATTTTTATCCAAAACTATTAGACCTTTAAGCTTTTTGATAACCTCAGAACTAAAGACGTGGACTATGAGTCATTTTTATTTTTTAATAATAAATAAAGCAAATAAAAATATATAACAACATTTTATAGACCATTAAATAAACTTAAAAACCACGTTAAAAAATTATACGAAACTATTAAAAAATGTTTATTTAAAAGTTTTTTTAAAGTTACGGATGACTAAATGTTGAAGTCATTAATTAAGCAATTAAA
Organism: Hydra vulgaris; assembly: GCF_038396675.1. Lineage (NCBI taxonomy): Eukaryota > Metazoa > Cnidaria > Hydrozoa > Anthoathecata > Hydridae > Hydra > Hydra vulgaris. The sequence goes on from NC_088924.1 coordinate 1,084,734, forward strand.
TCTGTACGCAATATTTTTAAAAAACTACAAAAAGGAAATAAGATATAAATAAACTATTGAAAAATTAAAACAGCGATAAGAAAAAAATTACAATAAAGCTTTTTAAAATGCAGAAACATATGGCGCGTGGTTAGGAAAACAATTGAAGAGGAAAGTAGAAGAGAGAAGAAGAAAACAGTAGAAAAAGAGAGAAGAAAAAGAGTGAAGACAAAGAGAGAAGAAAAAAAGAGAAGAAAAAGAGAGAAGAAAAAGAGAGAAAAAGAAGAGAGAAGAAGAAGAGAGAAGAAGAAGAGAGAAGAAGAAGAGAAAAGAGGAAGAGAGAAGAAGAAGAGAGAAGAAGAAGAGAGAAGAAGAAGAGAAAAGAGGAAGAGAGAAGAAGAAGAGAGAAGAAGAAGAGAGAAGAAGAAGAGAGAAGAAGAAGAGAGAAGAAGAAGAGAGAAGAAGAAGAGAGAAGAAGAAGAGAAAAGAGGAAGAGAGAAGAAGAAGAGAAAAAAGGAAGAGAGAAGAAGAAGAGAAAAGAGGAAGAGAGAAGAAGAAGAGAGAAGAAGAAGAGAGAAGAAGAAGAGAGGAGAAGAAGAGAGAAGAAGAAGAGAAAAGAGGAAGAGAGAAGAAGAAGAGAAAAGAGGAAGAGAGAAGAAGAAGAGAAAAGAGGAAGAGAGAAGAAGAAGAGAAAAGAGGAAGAGAGAAGAAGAAGAGAGAAGAAGAAGAGAGAAGAAGAAGAGAGAAGAAGAAGAGAGGAGAAGAAGAGAGAAGAAGAAGAGAAAAGAGGAAGAGAGAAGAAGAAGAAGAAGAAGAAGAAAAAGAAGAAGAAGAAGAAGAAGAAGAAGAGAGAAGAAGAAGAAGAAAAAGAAGAAGAAGAAGAAAAAGAAAAAGAAGAAGAAAAAGAAGAAGAAGAGAGAAGAGAGAAGAAGAAGAGGAAAGAGGAAGAGAGAAGATGAAGAGAGAAGAAGAAGAAGAAGAAGAAGAAGAAGAAGAAGAAGAAGAAGAAGAAGAAGAAGAAGAAGAAGAAGAAGAAGAAGAAGAAGAAGAAGAAGAAGAAGAAGAAGAAGAAGAAGAAGAAGAAGAAGAAGAAGAAGAAGAAGAAGAAGAAGAAGAAGAAGAAGAAGAAGAGAGAAGAGAGAAGAAGAAGAGGAAAGAGGAAGAGAGAAGAAAAAGAAAGAAAAAATATTCTGCAAATCTGCAGAGAAAATCAACTATTTTTATATAAACGTAAAAAAAAAACCTGAAAACTTTCTGAAATTTGGGAACTATAATTCGCAAAAAAAATTATTTTAATCATCCGCTAAAAAACTTTTCTGACCAATAAGTGCTTAAAAACTGACCAATTAATGCTAGAAAAAATAATTACTACATAAAAGCAATTATGAAGAGCTATAATCAAATTACAGACTAATTTTAACACTGTTTTTCCAAAATACTAGATCGTATATTGTATCACAGACTGTGTTCCCTGAAAAAACTATAATCTTTTTTTATAAACAGATCCGTTAAAAAGAATTATTACCCGGAACCAGTTTATCCTTGCCAACCAGTTTTGAACAGCTTTCGAAACAATAACTAAACACTTGGAAATTTTTTAAATCTTCCAAATGCCTTTGATAAAGTCAAAAATAAAAAAAATAAAAAAGTTTTTTTATACAAATCTTTTTTACATACTACGCAATTGTTGAGTGGTGTGGGTACAGTCCAACTTAACGGTTACCGAGTCTGGAAAATCATACCACCGTATAATTTTCACACAATTTATTAACAATCTATGGTGTCACATAGGGATCATTACTTAATATATGTAATCGACATTTACTTGTCCACAAAAGTGGATTATATTTTATATGTCACAAGAAATATGAATTTTGGGTTTAAAAATTTTTTTTGTAGACACGGAAGAAATTTTTATGGTTTGTTGCTAATTAACTTTCATTGAACATTGAGGCCAATAATACAAGTTAATGACTGTTTTTTATTTCTTATACTGTAAGTTAACATCCATATTTTCAAGAACCGCATCTGGATTAATAAAACTTATGCAGCGCATTTACTGATAAGGACAGATTCTATGAAATTAATACTGAAAACACTTTTACAACAAAATTTCTTGCTTTTTTACGAAGTTCGAATTAGAATCATATAGATTGGAAATTAGGCTATAAACCCTTTAAGTATATTTGGTTGAGAAAGCCTAAAGTATATCTTTTATATATTTACAATATATGTTTGACATGCTACAGCATGTTTATATTAACGTTGTTTGACTAAAGATTTTAATATTTATGTTGCAACGAATTTTATTTACATTTTCACAAATGAAAAAAGAAAACTCCTTCAAACTATTAAGATGGGAAATATCTTCCATAAAACTGCTTTCTATTTCTTAGGCTTGAATTTCATCCGGTTCTTGATCTTTCAACCAAAAAAATGAGAATCTTAAAGAAACAGTTTTCACAGTCTTAATTTTAATTAATAAGCAGTTTTGTGTTACATTATAAGGTTGCTGCGTTCTTCGAGTGTAGTTATAAGGTTACATTATAAGGTTACTGCGTTCTTCGAGTGTAGTTATAAGGTTACATTATAAGGTTACTGCGTTCTTCGAGTGTAGTTAAGCCGAGTATTTTTAGTTTTTGATCTTAACTAAAATGCATAATTGTTAATATCGCACGTTGTTGGACATGTTTGAGTAGAGGAATTTATAAATAAAAAAATCTAGATGTGGTTTAATGTACAGCTGCTACAATTTTTTTACATAGTTAGAGAGCTCTGACACCGAAATAAGTTCTTGAGACATTCGATTGCCAACCCAAGCTCTTGCTTCTACTTATACTTTGAGGTTGTTAGATAGGTTGTTAGTATTGAAGTTGTTATATAGGTTGTTAGTATTGAGGTTGTTAGATAGGTTGTTAGTATTGAGGTTGTTAGATATTAGTACTTCAAGGTCATCCTTAATGCATGTTGGAATTAGGTTGCGTCTGTTACCGTCGATGTCAACCATTATATTATTAAATAGTTTTTGCAGTAACCAACATGCATTACTTTGCGCATTTTGACGTTGAAATTCACAAAGCAGTTGTGGGATCAATTTACAGTGCTGTCAGTGTCCGCTTGCAGTTTTTCATAATCAGAAAAAAATTCATTGACATCGATAAGTCAAATGATATTACCATCATCAGCGTATAATTTAGTGTGGGTATAAATGCAATCTCTAATAGTAAAATCGACTTCTTATTTGAAAAATCAATAAGTAACTCACAAATTTAACTGAATTGTTCAAGTCGAATAAACTATCCTTAAATATAATTAAAACTAAAACCACTTTTTTTCATAGACTACACGAAAAAAAAAAATATTCCATTAAAACTTCCCTATCTTTGTATTGATAATTCCATTATAAAAAGAGAGCACTTGAGCGTGTTCTTAGGAGTATTTTGTAAACGAAAATCTTTCATGGCGTGAATACATAAGTATAATAGAAAACAAAATATCAAAAATATTGGCTTATTACATAAAGCTAAAAGATTTTTAGACCAAGAATGTTTAAAAAACATATACTTTTCTTTTATTCACAGCTACCTTAATTATAGGAACATTGCTTGGTGCAGCACCAACGCAACCAAGATTAAAAACTACTCAGTTGACAAAAACATGCTATACGAATTATTTCAAACGTAAACAGTTTAACGCCCTCAAAAGGTTTATTTAATAAACTAAATATACTCAATGTTTATCAACTAAACACATATCAGATACTTACTTTTATGTACAAAATTGATAATAAAATGACACCTAATATTTAATACCTTTTTAAACAAAATAAGTCATGTTTACTCTACTAGATTTTCGAATCAAAGCTACATTCAACTCAAAACCTATTATACGGTCACCAAATTCTCTATTGCAAATAGAGGACCCAAATTATAAAATTCTAAATTTAATAACAATATCAGAACTACTACTTCTTTTCACAAATTTAAAATAAAAATTAAACAAAAACTTTTTACTATTGACAATCAATTAAGTTATTTCTAAAAAAAAATTTTTTTAACTTTATTTTTATTTTCTTTTTTATTATTTTCTGGTTTTTATTTTCTTTATTTATCTTTTTAATTTCCTTATTCGAACAAGCCACCTGGTTAGCAATTTTTCTGTTCTTGTTATTATTAACTTAAACAGTGTAAAAAATGACTCTTAATCTTATTAATAATTATTGATTAACAATCAATAAAATTATTTTAACAAATATTTCTTTTTATAACTTTATTTCAAATCAGCTCTTATATATTATTTTGTTTTGTTTTGTTTTTTGTACACCTTGAGGTTTTTATTGTCTTTTATTAAATTGTGTCATATTTCTTTTGTTTTTTTGTTTTTTGGCTTTTGTTAATTAAATAAAAATATATTTCAATTAATTTTTAACGGTATATTAAAATATTTATCTTATAAAACTACTGCTTTATAATGTAAAAATACGATGTAAACTACGGTGAATACGATGTAAACTACGGTGAATACGATGTAAACTACGGTGAATACGAAGTAAACTACGGTGAATACGATGTAAACTACGGTGAATACGATGTAAACTACGGTGAATACGAAGTAAACTACGGTGAATACGATGTAAACGTATTTTTACATTATGAAGCAGTAGTTTTATAAGATAAATACGATAATGTAACTATCACTAAGCCCCATTGTATTATAACGTAATACGATGGGGCTTAGTGATAAGACTATTTTCATCTTCTTTTTGCCCGGCCATGTAAATATTTATTTAAACATTTTGGTATTGTAGCATTTTTTTAAACGGCGAAATATATACTTTAAAAACAAAAAAAAGTCTGGTAAATCATTGATTAAGAACACAAATATCAGTGATGCGAGAACTGATCCTTGAGGCGCCCCACTCATCACCCTTTTCCACTAGGACGTTTATTCTTCAATAATTACTCACCACTGAACATTTTATGTCAAATGTCATAAGCATGAGTCTCATAAAAAAAGTCGTTGTGTGACACTGTGTTGAATGCTTTGGCAAAGTCACTTATTATTAAATATTATTAATAACTAATTATGTAAAATAGGTGTCCACGGCAAACTGCTTTCATTAAATGTTACGGGATTCAATCAGGTTTGTAAACGATCTTTGTTAAGTGCAAATCTTTGAGACGTTGATATCAAATTGTGTACAGAGTTTCATAATCAAATCTATGATAATTCTCTCCATCATTTTGCACGGTATAGGTGAGAGACACCAGCTTGTAGATACAAATCTTAACCTTGTTTAAATTATATAAAAAACATAAGTTAAGGTAACTCAAAACTAAGCGTAATGCTGCTGTTTTGACAAGTAACAGGGTAATTGCTAGTTTGGAGAATGATTTGCTCCAGGAAAATCATGTAATTATGCCAGAAGATGAAAAGCATATTTATTACAAATGAGAATAATAATTTATAATATGTTGTTGTGTAATATACCAACAAGTAACATTCCATATTTTATGTGCAAAATAGGGCATTATATGGGTGTTATTTTTAATAATATTCCTCATCGAAGTACTGTTGAGCAAAGGGCTCGTGAACTTGGCAGTATTTCAGATTTTCAAGCAGCAGAGTGGGCTATGGATAATAATAATCTTACTCTTGAGTTTGATGCTACAACACAAGAAAGTGTCCACATTAACAGCATTAACTTAACATCTAAAGATAAATGTCTTGTTATTGCTCTAGGTCAGTTACCAGGAGGAACAGCATTCGATTATGAAAGTCATATATGCACTTTAATTGATTATATGGCATTTGTTTATTCAGATTTTTACCAAAGCAGCTTTGATGAATGTCGTAACTCGATTATTGAAAATAGATCTAACACAATGTCAGACAGAGTTGCAGTCAACCATCTTACTATAAGCAAAGTTTGTTCAACCTGGGGCAAGAATTTGAATGAGCTGAACTGCCATTTGAATACATTTGAACTTCTTGACACAATTGCATTTTCATGTCGCTCAGCTTTAGTCTCTTGAGAGTGAGAGTTGCTAATTATTTGGAAATGATTGTATGGCAGTTAAAATTATTTTAGCAATGAACAAAATGAGGTTTATAGACACCAAAGGTGATCTACGAAGTATTATTCCTTGATATCGTGGAAATTGGCTTCATATTCGTTTTCATACTTGTTTCATTTTTATGAAGCATTATAGTAAGTTTAAAGATTTTCTCACTGTTGGAACAGTAAAATGTAAAAGTTTGCTAGCAATTTTAAAAGGGGCATTTTGTAATAAAACTGCCATAAAAGAAATGTGCGTGCTTGCATTGTTTGGAAAATTCCTTACTGAGTCTTGGATGAAAAAATTTTATGTTTTAGCTGAGGATGCAACTTTTGATCATGTTTCTGGTAAGCAGTTAGTGAAAAAAGTTTTGCTAATAATTAAAAATTGTAAGTCTAACCCAGCTGCTCAGTTTTGAAGAAGAACATATTTTTTTGGGAGTATTCTTGCCCCTAACATTTAAAAATCATTTTATGCTCCATTACTAACCACTAAAACTCGTATAAGCTTCATTGATAACCAGCTTAAAAAAATGGTAAAACAAACTTAAAATGTGCTCTATACTTAAGACTATAAAAATAGATGTTGTATTTCTACATTAACCTAACAAATAGCGAGCGAACTAAATAAATTTTGTGTATCTGATGGACCAAATTTAGCTAAAAATATTCCTAATATTATAAATCCTATAATTGATTAGGCTTTTCCATTAATTTCTAAATTAGATAAATTTGAATTAATTTTTTCAGAATTTGAAAATGCATTTAAAATGCTGAAAACTAACAAAACAGTTGGTCCTGATGACATAAATTGTAACATAGTTATACTATAAAAAGTAACATAGTTATACTTTGTAGTAAGTAAACATAGTTATACTTTGAAAAGAATATACTTTATATCGTCGTATGAATCTATAACTTAAAAAAGAAGAGCTAGTAAATTTGTGTTTTTATATAAATACTATTTATTATTACAAAAAAATAATATTTAAGTTTTAACCCACCCTACTCAAGATGTGAGAGATGTAGAGCTTCCGAATAATACCCTCTGGCACCCATTTCACGCCTTTTTCCCTAAAACCTTTCTTTCTTTTGATACTAAATTGCATGCATTTAGATATGAAGATACTAAGTAATAATCTTGATATTGGGTCAGAGGATGCGCCCGAAGCCAAAAGGACTTCTGGCCTATCAACCTAAAGTATCCAAATCATTTTGATGGTCCCCTGTTTGAATATATTCAAAATACAAATAAAAATTATAAATTTTAATTAAATAATATTTTCTTTAAAAAAAATCCACATTTTTGAATATAATAAAGAGTTTTGTAGTCGCCCCTCTAGCGCCCTTTGTACACTCTTTGTAAATACATATTGGCCTTTGTAAATACATATTGACCTATCTTTTGATACCAAGTTGTATGTATTTCGATAAGAATTGACCAAGTTATGATGTTTTAAATTAAAGAAAACCTCAAATTTGATCACAGTTTCTTCAAGAAATCCATATATCAAAAATTCGGTACTCAAAATGCCATAACTTTTTGTAGAACTGTTCAATTTCGACAATTTTTTCATCTTTAAAATACTGAATTAAAAACCTTTCTAATGATATATAACAATCTACTGTTTAATTGATTTAAAATTTTCATATCACGTACCTATTAGTAGCTCGTTTATTTGCTGCAATGGAAAACAATGTTCTACCAATAAAAACAGCAGTAGAAGTTGAAGCAATTTACAAAAAGAGTATAATTTGAAACTAAAATTAGACGATATGTAGATACCTGATCTTTTTAAAATTTTTGATGGCTGGATGGAAAAACAAGAAGGTATGCCATTCTGGCCAATGTTCAGATATATTTAATTATTTAATGTTTAACCCATCAGAACTCGGAAGTAAAGACTTAAGTGACTATAAAAACTCAAAAGCATCTTAAATCTTCCTGGCTTCAGCCTCTTAAGTATCTTATTTTAACAGGTAGTAATTACTGTATATTTAAATCAGAATGTCGGAGATCACAATCTACCAATGACTCATATCATAAACTGTGGTTGGTATTAGAAAAAAGTGCGAAAATAAAAGCTTGTCATTGTACATGCATGGCTGGCATGGGTCATGGGTGTTGTAAGAAATGGTCTAACAAACCCTGCATGTACAAGCACTTCAAATGAATGGTTGCCATCTCAAAAAGAAGTAGTACCTTCTAAAATCAAAGACCTTGACTTTAGTCGTGAAGATTTTGGCGATAGAGGTAAAAAAAAAGAAAATCGGTAGATACACAAAAAAATAAATATAATCCTTTATCCAATAATAATGTACAATTATTAAATATCAATGATGTAGCTTCTGCTCTTGAAAAAATTATTCCAACAGGCATTTTGTTTACTGCTGTTCCAAAGCCCAAAAAAGACTTTATTCGTGAAGTTTTGACAAAAGTTGATATGTCACTAATTGATTTACCAAGCATTAACAATGTAATTTCTACCTCTTCATCTTGCGCTGAATTTTTTACAAGTATAAAAATAAACATGTCAGTTGAGAATATAAATCGAATTGAAGTATTTACATGGGGTCAAAATGAAAATCAACATCGGTATCACTATCGAAAAAGTGTTATAACTGCCTCTAAGGCACACTAAGTAGCAACAAATATGGAGAAAATTAAAAAAGCTGTTGATGGGTACCACAACATTTGGTCGCTCAACCAAAAAATATCAAAACTGACCTTTACTAACCCCAATATTCCAGCCTTGAAATATGGTTGTACAATGGAAGTTGAAGCAGTGAAGCGTTTTATGTAAAAATAAAAGGACAACATAAAAATCTTTCTTTAAATGAATGCGGAATTTACCTGGATTATGAACATCCTTATTTTGGAGCAAGTCCAGATCGGATAATGTCATGTGATTGCTGTCCTAAAGCTTGTATCGAGTTGAAATGCCCTTACAAAATTAATTTTACTACACTAACAGAATTAAATTTACCATATTTAGTAAAAGAGGGTGTTGATGTAAAACTTAAAACCAACTATAGTCATTGCACCCAATGTATGTTACAAATGGCTGTTACCAAGTGTTGTGTTACATACTTTGTTGTATGGACCCCACATGGCATAATTATAGATAATATTAACTTTGATGTTTCTTTGTGGAATTTATTAAGAGAAAAACTTATTAATTATTATAAAGATAACTATTTAAAACCAATTTTTAGCACTTAATCTAAATCTTATCAAAAACATTTTTTTATCATACATTTGTGTTTTTAGCATGATATATGTCATTTTTTAAATACATACATAATATGTATTTTGAAAAACTGAGTTATTTTATCTCACTTTTGCTTTTCTCTTAAATATATTGTGTTTGTAAATAAAATATATAATACTGTGATATTTGTTAATGAGATTTTTATTGCATAATTTTGTGATAAAATTTATATTGTAATATTGGTGGATGAAAACAATTTTTTTTTCGTACTTGTTTAACCTAAATGCACTATAAGTACAACCATACCTATATAAGTTAACTTTCACCACCTTTACATATAATTGATGTTTTTACGGTCTTCTTTTTAATTGATTGAATAATATTCAGAAGTTTCTGCTATGATTTAGGAATATAGTAGCTAGTTGAGTATTTAAGGGGCTGTGATTTTGAATTATAAGGACTTTTTTTCTGTCAAAAAAGCAGTCAATACCTTTTAAGAATTTGCCTCCCCCCTCCCCCATCTTCATTCTTTTCCTAGAATCGCTCTTTTTCATGCATTTCCTTATACTTTCATAGTTTTATGAGGATAGGCAATATGCAAAGGGATCGTCCATAAAGTACGTACGCTCGAAGGGGAAGAGGGGGTCTGAAATAATGAAAGAAAAATATTATCTCAAAATATTAGATAAATAGGTTAAAGGCGTAGGTACTTTTAGGAAGGTGGAGGGTACTCAAATAAGTGTATTGCAAAATGCGGGGAGGGCCAACGAAATAAAAAGCGTACGTACTTTATGGACAACCCAAAACCCAAAATCCATCACGGAAAAATTAAATCAGATCACGAAGCATTATGAAAAAGAAATTAACAATTTAAATAAAAAGGCTAGAGAATAGATCTGGAGAACCGGTCTCGAAAGAATAATTTAAGAATAGACGGGATATATGAAAAACCAAATGAAAATTGGGCTGAGTGCGAAAATGTAGTGAAGGAAATGTTCAAAAACCAACTAAAAATTAAAAACCATATAGTTATAGAAAGAGCTCATAGAATAGGCCAACCTATTAGATAAAAAACCAAGAACTATTGTCCTAAAGTTGTTAAGTTTTCAAGACAAAACAAAAATACTTAATGCTACAAAAAACTTGCGAGGAACAGGGATTTATGTTAATGAGGATTTCGCTAAAGAAACGATCAAAAACCGAAAAAAGTTGTGGGATCAAGTCAAAAAGCTGCTACTCGAAGGTAAGTATGCAGTTATTAAATATGATAAAATTTTTTTAGAGAATTTCGGAAGTAAATGTGTTCGTTCTTAAAAAGAATTCCTTTTTAATTTATTTGCTATAACTAATCATGGCTTTAAAAAGTGACTTTGAAACTCTTGCCTTTAATTTTTTTGAAACGAAATTTTTTTCATTACACGAAAACTCCGACCCAGACATAAATTATTTTCATGATACAAAAATCGAATGTTCTTACTATTATCCAAGTGAATTAAAAGGAATTCTATTTGAGAATGTTAACAAAGAAAGCAACGTTCAAATTAGAATTCTACACGTAAATATCAGAAGCATTAATTTTAATTTTGAAAAGTTCCAAAATTTACTTGAGGAAACTAAATACTTTTTTTAATATTATTTGCTTAACTGAAACTTGGGTACCTTAAACGACACAAATAAAAATTCTAATTTTTATCTTTCTCATTTTGAAATGATTTCTCTTGAAAGGCAAATAAATAAGCGTGGTGGTGGAGTTCTAATTTACGTTCATGAAAATATTAGGCATTGCTGTAGAAATGATCTTTGCGTTTGTGACGGCGATGGAGAAATATTAACAATTGAGATTATTAATGAACGAACAAAAAACATTTTAATTAGCTGTTGTTATCGACCGCCAGATGGCGTGAGCGAGAACTTGAGCATGTTTTAACAGCAAAAAGTTATTGCGAAAGTTAACAACAAAAAGAAAAAAAACTTTCTAATTGGTGATTTTAATATGAATTGTTTTGACTACAATGACGATAACAAAGTTAGAAATTTTTATGATGCAACTTTTGAATCTGGAGCAATTCCTTTAATAAATCGTCCAACTAGAGTAACAAAAAATTCAGCAACCTTGCTGGATAATATTATTTCAACAGACTTGTTCAACAGTGATATAAAATTGGGCATCTTAAAAACAGATATTTCAGACCACTTTCCTATTTTTCTAACCATAAACACTAACCAACCACAACAAAAATTAAATAAAGTTATAAAAAAACGTTTTTTTAAACCATCAAATATTGAGTCTTTCAAAAATCAGCTCTCATTATTACATTGGAAACACTTAAATTCTAATGAAAACGTAAACAACCTTTATGAGAAGTTCTTTGAAACATTCACCTCTATTTACGAATCTAATTTCCCAATTGTTACAGTTACATTAAAAACAAAACACTTTAATAATCCCTGGATTACCAAAGGATTCGAAAAATCATCGAAAACAAAACAAAAGCTATACATTAAATATCTGAAAACAAAAACACCAGCTAGTAAAAAAATTTACAAAGATTACAAAAATCTTTTCGAAAAAATTCGAAAAAATTTAAAAAAAACTTACTATTCAAAATTAATTAATAAAGTTAAAAATGACTCAAAAAGCACTTGGAAAGTATTATAAGAAATTACTGGAAAAGAAAAAACATGCTCAAGGTCTTTGCCACAAATGCTGAAAGTCGAAAACAATAGCTTGTATGAACCACAAATAATAGCTCATGAATTCAATAAATATTTCACTGAAATTGGATCAACTCTGTCAAGAAAAATACCAAATACCCAAACCTCATTTTATGATTTTTTGGTACCTATTGATAAAGATATTTGCTCTGAAGAATAATCTGCCGAACTATCATTTGATGAGTTTGAAAAAGCTTTCAAGTCCTTAAAAAAAATAAAGCACCTGGTGCAGATGAAATAAACGGGAATATTGTTATAGATTGCTACGAACAATTAAAAAATGTTCTTTTTATAATTTTCAGAGCATCAATTCATCATGGTATTTTTCCTGAACGTTTAAAACTTGCCAGGGTTACCCCTATCCATAAAGAAGGCGACAGATCCAATATCAGTAACCATCGTCCTATCTCTGTTCTTTCTATATTTTCTAAAATTTTAAAAAGAATTATCTTCAACAGAGTATACAATTGTTTTAATTACAACAACTTATTTCATGACAATCAGTGTGGTTTCAGAAAAGGAAGTTCAACTGAACATGCCATTATTCAATTTATACATAACATCTCTGAATCTTTTGAAAAATCTCAATATACACTAGGTGTTTTTATTGACCTATCAAAAGCTTTTGATACGGTCTATCACCGAATTTGAATCAAAAAAATTAAACATTATGGTTTAAACAATAAAGTTTTAAAATGGTTTAAAAGCTATTTAACAAATCGAAAACAACTTGTGTATAGTAATGATGGTCAGAAAAGTGAACCCCTGAGTATAACCTGTGGTGTTCCACAAGGTTCTATTCTCGGACCACTACTATTTTTAATCTATGTAAACGACTTGAACAATGCTTCCAAATTGAAAAAATATAATGTTCGCTGATGATACTAATCTTTTCTTATCCCATACTGATGTTTATGAACTCTTTTCAACTACAAACAAAGTAATATGCTTCAAATTTATATTGATGAAACGATAATAAAAAGAGATACCGTTATAAAATTCTTAGGTGTTTATCTTGATGAGAATATTACTTGGAGAAAACATATTGATCAACTCTATTATTCATTTATACACAATTATATAAATTATGCAATCATCGCCTGGGGAAGTACGGATAAAAGTAAATTACAACATCTTTATCGCCGTCAGAAACATGCAATCCGCGTAGTTAATTATGCGGATCGCTTTTCACATTCAAAATATTTTTTTGATTATATGAAGGTTTTAGATGTTTATCAACTGAACGTATTTAATGTCTTATGTTTTACTTTTATATGGAAAAACGATTTATCTTTATTTGTTTTTGACAACATTTTTTTTTTTTAAACCAATAAATACACATTAAGAAATTTTAGTTTTTTAAGTGAACTATTTTATAGAACTATGTTCAATCAATTTTGTATTTCATATCGTGCACCCCATCTTTGGAATAAAATAGTATTACCAAACTTTGATCCTTCTATTACTCTTCCTGTTTTTAAAATTTAGTTAAAAAATTTAATTCTCTCTATGGACAACATTCTAAAATTCTACTAAAAATAAATGTAAAATGTATTTGTTAAATCTTCAGCTAACTATATATTAAAATGTGTTGTATCTTTGCATAATGTAAATACGTTAAATCTTATATGTATATATATATATATATATATATATATATATATATATATATATATATATATATATATATATATATATATAAATATATATATATGTGTGTGGGGGGGTGTGGGTGGGTGTGTGTGTGTGTGTGTGTGTGTGTGTGTGTGTGTATGTGTGTGTGTGTATATATATATGTATATATATATATATGTTTTACATATATATATATATATATGTATGTGTATGTGTGTATATATATGTATATATTTTATTTTATATATATACGTTATAAATATTACTTTTTAAGGTTCCGATGATATGATCCTAATGATCTTCTTTGAATTGTATTATTTGCGTAATTGTATTACGACTTATGTTTATGTATTACGGCTTATGAATTATGTAACACGACTAACATTGTAAACTTAAATAAAAAAAAAATAAAAAAATAAAAAAATAAATTACTTATTTTAAACTTATTAATTATAGGTTTTAAATTTAGACGGTAAAAAGGTTGAACCTTCTAATAAAATTAAATGTCACAAATTTGACTCATTTCAGAAAGTCCTAGGACAATGTTGAAAATTTGTAAAATGGAATAGGTATGATTGCAGAAAATAATGAAAATTAAATTAAGTTATTAGTTTTATTTCGAAGCACAAAATAGTCCTGGGATTGTATTTGACAATCCCGGGATTAAAAAATTTCTAGGTTTTGGCAAACCCTACTTTATCCCCATACATCTTATATACCCTATGTTGTTATATTTTGACCCCTATGCTGTTATATTTTGAGCCCTATGTTGTTATATTTACATATAAATAGCCTATGTTGTCAAAAAAATTTTAAAAAGTTGTTGAAATCAATAGAAGTTAGCAAAATGAAAAATAACACTCAAACAGTTTTTAATACTACAATTTATTTTAAAAATTAACAATGCTTTTTTGTTATAAGGACTATTCCATAAATTGTAATTTTGACTTTTTATTACAAAAATTAAGACATAAGGGGTCGTCCATAATATACGTACGCTTTTATTTCGACCCTCTCACACGCAACCACCCCGCCCCACATTTTGCAGAACGCTTATTTGAGTACCCTCTACCTCCCTAAAAGTACCAATGCTTTTATCCTACCTACCCAACACTTTATGATATTGTTTTTAATTTAGTGTCTCCTTGCTTTTATAATTGACCCCCTACCCTCCATCTCATATACGCTATTTGCAGATCCCCTCTCCCCCATCCGAGCGTACGCATTTTATAGACATCTCTAAAATGCAAAAAAAGTAAAACCGCCTCACCCAAATAGTAGTCACAGTTAAAGAAGCCGTTTGTGTCAAAGTTAGAGACAAAAAATTGATTTCTTTATTGCAAAAATCAGTGTCTTATTAGCTAGCTTATTAACTAGAGTAAAGTAACTACTGTGGAGCTAGTTGCTTCACTGTAGTTACTTTACATACTTCCATTTAGAATTGTGTACGTTTTAATACGGTTAATAGCTCGCTCTACATGCGATCTTAAATTTGCAACATGTTTTGTTTTTTGAACTTCTTTTGTGGTTAATTGACTTTTCAAGCGGATACCAGGTGGCACAACTAAAGTATAAAAATTTAAAATTAAATCTTCCTGTATTTGAAAACCTCGATCAGCCATAACTTGGTCACCTCGCTTTAGTAGATCATATAAACCACTATCCCTTGTTATTAACTTGTCACTTGCTTTTTCTCCATAACATGAAAAAAAAAATGTAATATACCCAGTTAAATTAACACCTATCAAGAACTTAAATTATGATGTTTCTGGTCTGACCAGGTAGTTGATTGTTTATCAGGGACTTTGAACGTTCTATAAACACTTCTGCACAATCAAGAACTATTCTACATTTTAGATAACCAGCTTTCACAAAAACAGGTGGCAGATTATTACAAATAGATTCTCGTGTAAGCCATACAGCTAATGCTTTACCTAAAACTTGACTTAACATTTTAATCTAAGTTATGAATGGGGGATATGCCAAAACGATTGGCTAAGTCTTGATTTAAAAGTCCTAATCTTAATCGCATTAGAACAAGTAAATATTCATATCTTTGTGATAGCTTTTTTGAATTTTTTATTGAAGCATGTTTTTTATTATTTTTAGAATTAGTAAACCTTTTAGGACCAGACCAATAAACTAAATTTGGTAAATATGGTGTGATTAATAAAAATAAACTCTCAAACAATTTGATTGTCAATAAACCAGTTTAAAAGTTCATTTTAGCATCAATTTTAATTTTTCTTCATGTAAATACTGAACTTTTAACACTATCAAACAACTTTTGACGCTTTAATTTTTGACAAGTTTACTGATGTTAACATGTTTACTTTACTGATTAGCGATTCAATTAAATTGCTCTTGTCGACACATACTTTACAAATTTTACTTGATTGTATTGAACAACACAAATGATCAGATACTGATCATTTATATGATACATTTGCTATGGGTAAATTATTTTCTTTATCTAAATCTGTTGAAATATTATTAGAATGACTTTGTTGTTCAGTAATAACTGCAGTTTGGTCAAGTTTCTGCTTTTTTAATAGTATAAGCTTTTGATAGATGTTTATACTTCGTTTTCTCAAGTTAAGTAATTGTTGTCTTTACTCTTATCCAGAGGCGTAGAAAGAATTTTATGGTGTTCGAGATAGGTAACTTCCAGACATGGAGCAAACTCCAAACATTTATATGTTTTTACTTATGTCAAATAATGAGGGTTTGCAAAAAATTGCGATGATTGGAGGCTGGGAACAAAAAAGCCCCAAAATTTTCGCCTCCTCTGCCCCAAATGTGAGAGCAACAAGTTGATGAAGTATTTTTTGTACTATTCTTAACTAGACTTATATTCATCGATAAATTTTAAATTTCATTTTAAAATATTTTAGCGTTCAAATATTATGACCATATAAAGTTTGCAACCCCCTCAATTTGAGGGGGTTGCAAATTTTATATGGTAATAATTTTTAAACGCTAATAGATAATACTATGAAACAAAAAATACTTCATCAACTTGTTGCTCTCACGTTTAGTGCAGGGGAGGCGAAAATTTTGGAGCTTTTTTGTTCCCAGCCTCCAATCATCGCAATTTTTTGCAAACCCTCATTATTTGACATAAGTATAAACATATAAATGTATGGAGTTTGCTCCATGTCTGGAAGTTACCTATCTCGAACACCAAAAAATTCTTTCTACGCCTCTGCTCTTATCCCTCCAGTGTCGGATTCCCAAACCTTAGAGTTTCATAATGACTCATTTCAAAGCTCAATTGGTGTATTGACCATGAAATACTTTTTATAAAACTTGAATATTATGGTATTACTGGAAAAGCTTTAATGTTACTTAAAAGTTACCTAAAAAATCGCATAAAATATGTCCACGTCGAAAAATCTTCTTTACCTTACTTTCTAAATATAATCTGTGGAGTTCCACAAGAATCTATACTTGGACCCCTATTATTTCTAATTTATGTAAATGATTTCTATAAAGCCTCAAAATTAACAACAATCATGTTTGCTGATGATACTAACCTCTTCTTATCATGTAATATTATCAATAAACTTTTTAATGATATGAATATTGAATTAGCAAAAATCTCTAATTGGTTCAAATCAAACAAACTATCGCTCAATATTGAAAAGACCAAATGAACTCTCGTTTATCCATCATTTAAAAAACGTTTACTCCCAAGTGATATGTCTATACTTTATATTGATAATATTCAAATAAAAAGAGTAACGTTTACAAACTTTTTAGGTACTATTATAGATAAAAATCTATCCTGGAAAAATCACATCAGAAACTTATATAGTAAAATTGTAAAAAGTATTGGAGTCTTGTATAAATTAAGAAGCCTTTTGAATAAATATCTACTAATTCAACTTTATTACTCGTTTATACATTTTCATATTAATTTTGCGAAAATTGCGTGGGGAAGCGCTTACAAAAATAATTTAAAACCACTTTATTGTCAACAGAAGCACATTGCACGACTTTCAAAAATTTCAAAGATCGTCTTACTCACTTAAAGCTTCTCTTAATTAATATGACTATTCTTTATATATATCAAGTTAATGATTTTAATGTTCTTTGTTTTATTTTCAAGTGTAAAACCAACTCTTCTCCAACCCCCTTTCTTGATTTATATTCTTTACAAGAAAAAAATTTATTAATTAATGGAGCTTTCTTATGGAACAATATTGTGTTAAAAAACTTTGATTTTTCTCATGAATGGAGTTATTTTTTATTATAAGATAAAACTTAAAGAAGTAATTTTTAAGATAAAACTTAAAGAAGTAATTTTTTCAATTAGTAATATATTTACATACTTTTAAATTATACCTAGCTTTTAAATACCTAAATATTGATTTATTTTATTCAAAATTAATTTAAATTTACTATTTATATACATTTATTTGATTATAATTGAAGGTTGCATTGACTACCTTCAATTATATTTTATTATTGGTTTATAAATATTTTATTTTATTTACACTATTTACTGAAACAACTTTAAATGTAAATACAATTGCTACGCTAGTTTTAATCTTTATTTAAACTTGTATTATCAACTATATATATATATATTTCTTATTTTGTATATGTACTACGAACTCTTTAAACTGTAAAAAAAAAAAAAAAAAGTATATGTATACGTATGTATATATGTGTGTGTGGGTATGTATATGTGTTTATATGTGTATGTGTTTATATGTATATGGATATATGTGTTTATATGAATATGAATATATATACATAACTATATGTATGTGTGTATATGTATATATGTATGTGTGTATGCGTGAATGTATAAATGTATGTATGTATTCATGTGGGTGTGCATGTATGTATGTATGTATGTATGTATGTATGTATGTATGTATGTATGTATGTATGTATGTATGTATGTATGTATGTATGTATGTATGTATGTATGTATGTATGTATGTATGTATGTATGTATGTATGTATGTATGTATGTATGTATGTATGTATGTATGTATGTATGTATGTATGTATGTATGTATGTATGTATGTATGTATGTATGTATGTATGTATGTATGTATGTATTTATGTATGTATATATCTGGATATGCATGTGTGTGCATTTGTATGTGTATGTTCATAAACCTTTATACCAGAAGAGTAGCATTGTACAGATGTATCACAAAAGAGGTAACATTATTACAGACGAAGAAAGAACATGAAATTACATTACAAGTATTTTATCAAAATTTATCAATACAATAAAGATCAATACTATAAAACGAAAAAATTAATATCCTAATTATTTATATTTTATTGTTGACCTTGTACATATACTTTAAAGAAGAAGAAAAAAAAATGCAACACATGGAGAAATTAGTCGTAAATATAGAAAACGGAATAGAAAAACTCAATTGAAATATCAAATAATAATAATTGAATGAAGATTACTTGATCATATATTTTGATTTTGAGAAAGTGAAATTTATATAAAAATTACAGATAAAAGTTGCATGAGTCGTTTGGAAGGCTATTTAATTTCGTTGCAAGCACATTTAACCAAGCAACTTAAAACTATAACGAAAGAAATGTCTAAGTTTCAACAGCAGTTCTCTGTGACAAGACCTTAAGGTCTTCGTAGAGTGTCCGCGTTCTTTATATTTGTCCTTTACTTTTTCAAGTGTAATATTTCTTTTTTATATGTGACGCATCTGACCAAAACCAGTTGGATGTCGCGTTATGTTATATTGAGAAAACCATCAAAACATCTCAAAAATTCAATTTTTATCATTATTTATTTTTTTGCATAATTGTTTACATAATTATGTAAAACATCCGACTGATTTTGGTCAGATGCGTCACATATTGGTATCTTAAACGTTTGTATTTTAAATCATGTAGTAAAGAACAAAAAAAAAAAAAAAAAAGAGAAAATCTTAACTTGGAATTGTTGAGAAAAAATAAAAGATTCTATGCCAGCATAAATCCAAAAAGTTACTTAAGAAGCACATTTGTCAGTGGGAAGACAAAAAATTTCAACCCAAAGGCCATCACGAAGAAAATTACGAAAAGAGTCACATTCAGCTTTAAGGTAGTTGTAAGAGGTGCGATGATAGGGGGATTCTGATGATAAAGAAGAATGAGATTATAGTTTTAGAGAGATTGAACCGTGATCAAAAGCCCATAAGAGTGAATGTGTTTCTTTAAAAGAAAAGAAGAGTAAAAAAAAATACATATAATATAAAAAAGAAATTAATAAATAAACACTGAAAATTAACATTTAAAAAAAACAAATATAAGAAAATTCGAACATCGACTCAACAAAAAAATTACAAGAAAAAATAAAAATAATAATAAAAAGAGATTATAAAAAAGTGATAAGTTGATAAATTAATAAGAAGATAAGAAGAGCAGACCAGTTTATTAAAGAAGAAGATAATTTGTATAGGTTTTTGTTATTGTTGTATTTATTATTTTTTATCATATTTTAAATATTACACTTTTTTTTATATATATATTACTACAACTTATAATTAGAATATTTACTTTGATATATAATATCAAATATTTATTTTTATTATTTTTTTAATTTACATTTTCCTTGACTTTAATTAGTCTTTTTTACTTAGGGGTCGTCCATAAAGTACGTGCGCTCATAGGGAAGAGGGGGAGATCTTCAAAAAGCGTACGAAAGCGTATGGGGGGGGGGGGGATTCAATTTAAAAGTACGTATTTCGATTTTCTAATTTATCACAATTAACCAGCTAACCAACAGAAAAAATAAAATTCTGACTAACGATCCTAGTTTATCAACATAAAAAATTGTATGGTAAAAATGTGTGTGCATAGAATTTCCCTCTATGCACACACATACATGGGCGCCCGCAGGATATTTTGATGTTCCATATAGGACACTTTCTCACATTGTGCAAACTCCAAACTTAAGTATGTTTATACCTATGCCAAATGAGAAGACCTTGCAAAAAATTGGGATAGCGGAAGCCTGGGAACAAAAAATCCCTAAAACGCTTGCCCTTCTGCCCAAACGTGAGGGTACTAATGTTGTAAAATTATCAACTTTACTATCTAAAACTAAAGTTAATTTTATCGACAGATTTTAAATTTCGTAGAAAATTTTTGTAAATAGCATAAGTTATGGCCATGCAAATTTTCGAAAATCCCCACCCCCTCCAAAAAAAATGTATTTATAAATTGATGTAAATTTTGCATGGTCATACTTTTTGCAATTGTAAAGATTGTAATTGTAAAGCACACATGCTACCCCTTATATACTGCCTGAAAAAACGTCCGCCTTAATTAAAGTTTATTTTTATTTGATTTGTCATTAAAACAAAAAAAACTCAACAAGGCTTGATCGGGAATCGGGCACCGGTCTCCGCTGACGAAGACATTAAGGGCTTGTCCATAAAGTATGTACGCTCAAAGGGGGAGGGGGAGGTCTTCAAAAAGCGTACGAAAGCGTATGGGGGGGCAGCTAATCAATAGAAAAGTTCCTAATAATTTAATAATTCTTATTAAAGATCCTAGTTTGCCAACATAAAAAGATGTATGGTATAGGGAACAGAGGGTATAGTTTCCCTCTATGCACACACATACATGGGCACCCGCAGGATTTTTTTTTTTTCTAGATAGAACATTTTCACACATTGTGCAAATTCCAAACCTAAGTATGTTTATCCCTATGCCAAATGAGAAGGCCTTGCAAAAAATTGGGATGGCGGAAGCCTGGGAACAAAAAATCTCTAAATTATTTTCTCCTCCCCCACTACCCAAACGAATGATTGGGCAAATATTCCGATCCGTCAAAATGAGGGGAGTGTAAATTTGGCCTCTTCATTTAGTATAGGTATAAACATACTTAAGTTTGGAGTTTGCACAATGTGTGAAAATGTCCTATCTTAATTATCAAAAAATCCTGCGGGCACCCATGCACACATACCACCCCTTATATACTGGTCCTGAGTAAGGTGTTTTTCAGGAAACCTATTTTTGAGTCAATAAAAAACAGGTTTTAGCAGTACCTTGGCTAATGGGTTTAAGGTCCTAAAGAAAACGTGTCATTTGGGTCTCAAAATCTTCCAAATTTTACCACTAGATTTTGCTAAACAAATAAGCTCCTTAAATTAGCAAAAGAGCACAAAGTTTGCTGCCTCTACCCCACTCCCCCAATTTATGGGTAGCTTACCCTAGGCACTGGGTTTTTTGGGTTTGTTTTCAATATTACTGATCTCGCGTAAGACTCATTTTTTACGGACTTACTAAAGAGGGCTGTCTGAGAAAAACGTCCGCCTTAGGTAAAGTTTACTTTTTATTTGATTGTCATTAAAACGAAAAAAAGAACAATTTGACTTGACCATCGAACTCCGGTCTCCGCCGTCAAAGTTTATCATTAACCACTCGGCCAAGCGAACACAAAAACTTTTTCGTAGTTTAACTTAATTAAAATTAATACTTATATATATATTTGAAGACGTTTTTAATTTGGGATCCTGTGCCATAAACAAAGGGATTTGTGTTCGTATAAAGTATCTAAGATACATCCTCCACCTTTTATTTTTTCAATAAACTTTTTTAATGAAAAAAAATAAAGTTGGGGGGGGGGCGGCTGATTGTGGGAGGGGGTATTTGAAAAACGTACGTACTTTTTAAGGGGGTGGGGACTTAAAAGTACGCATGGCAATACGGGGAGGGGGTTAAATTTCAAAATTTTTGGCGTACGTACTTTATGGACGACCCCTTATTTAGTTTGATTTTATAACTTTCTTCAATATTTTTGTTTTGTTATAGTTTACTGTTTGTTATGCTATTGCATTATTCTTTAACTATTATTATTATTTATTATAATTCTTAGTTTTTTCGATGTTGTAATCGGTTGTTTCTAATAATCTATTCATACACATTATTTTTTTTTAACAATTATTAATAAAATAGCTATTTTATTATAATTTACTTCCTACCTATTGTTTTTGACATTCTCATTAATATTGCGGTTCCACTATGGCTTTAAACTGTCATTTGTGTAAAAAATTAATTAGCCAAAGTTGCCGCTCATCTGAATGTAATATTTCTTTATTTTGGACTCTTGGAAACTAAGTACAGTTTACTACAATTAAGTCGCTCGTTGCAGAATTGTGTAAACTGTATTAAAAGTGTCTTTCCATTCACAGACGTACAAGAATTTAAATTGCTATTTTCTTCTGATAAAATTCTTAAAACTGATGATTTACCTCTGTCTACAAACCTTTTCCCGTCTTTTCATTTAAATAAAGTCTCTAATCAAATTAATAATTATGTTTCATCTTGTATTTTAGATTCTGAGGAAGAAATTACTACTTCATTATTTGTAAATATTATAACATAAGCGAATTATGTATACTTAATTTTAATAAAATAAGCGTTCTCTCCTTTTTTCATCTAAACATATCATCGTTACAAAAACATTTTGAGGATATAAAAATAATACTATCATTAAATAATTTTTATCAAAAAAACTATTTTACACACGAAGAGTTGATTTAATGATTTACACACCTAATTGTTTAGAATCCACATTTGTTGAAGTTATTTTTTCTAAAAAGTCTAATATTATTGTTAGTTGCTTTTAACAACACCCTGGCATAAATATTAATATTTTAAATTGTATCATATCTGTCTTACATCAAAAAATATCTGTTGAAAATAAATCTATTTTCCTACTTGGTGATTATAATATTGATCTGATGCAATCAAATAATGACATTGCGACGTCTGATTTTTTAAACTTATTTTCTTTTTATAATATTTGCCCTTTTACTTTTTAATTACTTTGCCGACTAGAAATACTGATCACTCTGCTACAATTATTGATAATATTTTTTCTAATTTAATACAGATATTTATAGAGTTTAGTGAAATTGTTTCAGGAAATTTGACAACTTCTGTTTCTGATCACTTACCTCAATTTTGTATTTGTCCCAATTTTATTGTATAAATAATTTATTAATTTAATAAATTATTTATACCACGCAGACACAATTTATATAGCTGGAGTTTTAAAAACTTTAATAAAAAAAACTTTAAATCTGATTTATCAAAAATTGACTGGGACGATGTAATAAAGCCCTATGATACAAACACGTTTCCAAACGTTTATTACTGAAACAACATTGATTTTAGATCGCTACGCCTCGCTTTATTCTAACTTTTAGACATATTATCCTTACGATTAAATATTCTTTCAATTTTCTTTTCGTCATTACTCCAATTATCATCAGTACTTTTTGTTTATTTTTTTCTTTTTTTTATTATTAAAACCTGGAAACTATGGTTTCTACATGTTTTTTTTAATGTATGTTCTATGTGCTTTAATCTATGTGTTTACGGTCCAAATGTTTCAATGCATGTCTATGCTTAATATTACTTTTATTATGTTTATGAGTTGGTGTCACTCCTTTGATCAGATTTCTGTATGAGTAACACCATCCTAAATAAATCATTAACTTACTATTATAAATAATTTTACGCTGTATATATTTATAATAATTTTACTGCCGTTATAATATTAGTTATTATTATTATTTTTTGATTGTAATTATTGTAGACATGCATATTATTACTATTGCTATAGTTTGTATTAATTTTTTTTTTTATCTTATATCATTATTAAAATTGAAATCAAAAAATCAAAAATAAATTTTTAAAAATAGCAATAAAAAATAAAATTACATTTTTAAGATTACATAATTAGCATCATTATGACCAATAAGATGAAATATCTTGATGTAGAGATTTATTATGACCAATAAGATAAAATATCTTGATATAGAGACTTATTGATACTAACAATTAATTATATATATTATATATTATGATTATTATTATTATTATTATTATTATTATTATTATTATTATTATTATTATTATTATTATTATTATTATTATTACTATTATTATTGTTATTATTATGATTATTGTTATTATTGTTATTATTATTATTATTATTATTGTTATTATTATCATTATTATCAAAACTATTATAAAAATGATTTACGGAAAGTAAATAGCTTGTTGTTGTTGTTGTTGTTGTTGTTGTTGTTGTTGTTGTTGTTGTTGTTGTTGTTGTTGTTGGAGAAATTGACTAGGATCAGAAACAAGACATAAGTCGAGTAGAGAAGGTAAATGGTTCGGATTGTCTGGAAAGTGAGTTGGAAAGTTAACTATTTGTGTTATAGATTGAGAAAGGCAAAAGTTGTGGGTCTTAACGCCTGCAGAGTCAAGTCATTCAGTGTGATGAGCATTAAAGTCACGAACAAAAAAGATATTGGCTAAAGGATAAAGAGAAAGGGCCTGGTCAATTTGATCAGAAATAAAATCAAAAAGAGTGCAGTCTTGAGATGAAGGATAGCGATATAGAACAAAGAAAAAGGCAATAGAGTGAAGGGGTGCTAAACGAAAGCACATTTAAAAACAAATGTACGTGTTCATTTTTCATCCTTGATATTTTGTGTGCGTTTAAATTCTTATAAGATTTCAAGTCTTTTTTTTTGGTTACAGATTCTTGCATAGAATATTTTCTCCCTTTCTATTTTTATACGGCTGATCAGATTGTTTTAGCTGCGTTCTCGCATTCTGTGTCCAAGTTTTAGGTGCATGTTTTACCTTTAAAGTTTTGTTGTTGTTTTTCTGTAATAAAAACTTCCGCAGCTATCATTTTGACGTAAATAACTTTTGATTATAAAAAACGGAGATATAACATTATAATTTTAGTTTATAAAAGGGTTAAGGAGATAGAAAAAAATGCAATGTCAAGTATAGAGGGTTAATTTTTTTTTTTACTGATTTTACTTGTAAAAAATAAATATTTTATCGATAAAAAGTAAAAAAATTGATCTGTGGAGATAAAACAAAATAATTCCAATCACGCGATATGCCGTATGTATTGACAAAGAAGATTTCACTTTGATGGAACTTTTATACAACTTGATTTTATCTCAAGAATCCTATCGCAAGGATTATATCTAAAGGTTTGTATTTCAAGAGTTCTATCACAAGGATTATATCTCAAGGATTCTATCTCAAGAAGAATTTTAACTTTTAGAAGATCCCTCCTAATGTTACATAAAAAATCATCTTTTTTTTTTTTACATCTAAAGCAGCAAATAAAACTTATAAAAGTCATCGAGAACTTTTTATTTGACGCGAATAAGTTATTACGTAACATATATCGACGTTTGTCTACTATGGTAAGAAATTAAGAGATACGATTGTTGAATATGAAGTATATTGACGTACGTCAATCATAGTAAGAATTTAATAGGTATGATTGTTGATTTGAAGATTTCGTTTGAAAGAATGCTTTTGGATGTTACAATATTGAAAACATTTGTGGCATTTTATATGATTGATTTTGTGTGTTTTTTATTTGTCAATAGAGGGGGAACCTTTTCTTTTGCATTTCGTATAGGTTTTTGTCAAGCATGGAAATATATTTCTGCGCTAGTTTTCATATAAATGAAAATATTTTACAAAAACTCATGGCGATTAAAACATAAGAGCATAACACCCAAACCAAAAGTTTTTATCAACCTATAAAGGAAAACATTTTTTTTTTTTCAAAAATTTGTTTTACTATTAATAAAATCATAATAAACAATTAGATTTCGATTACGTGAGAACATATTTTTGCGCTCAAAAAATACTGCTATACAAAAAAATGGTTTAAAAATAAAAATGCAGTCTTAAACTCGCTTTTAATGTTTTTTTACTCATGTGAACCTGAAATAAGCCGTTAACAAAAGCTCGAGTTAAAAATAACTTTAACTCAAAATCTATATATAAAAAAAGAGCAGTGAATATAAGTTGATTTCTTATAGGTTACGACACAAACATTGTAAATTGCATAAAAAGCAACTCCCAATTTAAATGTACTTTAACTTAAATTTTACCTTTAACTTTAACTATAACTTCAAATTTTAGTTAAAGTCAAAATTTATGTAAAATACAAATATTTTGTTTGTAATTAAAATATAAATATATTCGTACTCATCCACCCAGTATTAAAAAACACCTTGTTTTATTTATTGGTCCGAGTACAATCAATGTTTTGGCTTTTCTTAAAATTTATTCTTGATATTTTTTGGTGTTATGGTTTTCCAAACAGATGTTTTCAATTTCAAGTGGTATGAACAACTGATACGAGATGTGGACGATATGCACTTTTTAATAGAATAAAAAAAGTTGTTATAGTTTTCAATGGTTGCATTTATTTTAATTAATTGTATTCCTTTTATATTTTTGGACGCCATCATAACAAAATATTAATCAAGATAAAAACTTTAGTTAAATAAGAAATAATAATAACAAATGAATGGATTAAACCATAAATAATTGTATATGCGGCAATATACAGGCAGCAAAACAATGACAAAAACAAACGTTAAAATTTTAAAGATAATAAAGTTGGTTTTGTTTTTAAAAAATCTATTTTTTTACACAATATTATTCAACAAGTTTGAAAAATTCTTTTACCTTTGTTTTCTAAATAATTCAAAATAATCAATAAATAATTACGTTTTTTTAACAATACGGCTTTTTGTTATCTAATGACTTATTGTTAAAGAATGACCCCAGTAAGATTTTTTTCTTCAGAGTTCCAAAAAATAATTAAGGAACTTTTTCCATACGTTCAAAATTTGCTTAAAAATATTAGAATACAAAAACTAAAATTAAAAAAAAATTGCACTTGGTTTAAAAAAAAAAAAAGTATTCGTTATTAACATTCCATTTTAGTTTTAGCTTACCATTTCATTATAACTCAACTTATATATTAATCCATTACAAAATCTTTTCAATTTCGATTTCAATGACCGACTTGACAAAGCATTTCTTAAGAAAAAACAAACAAAAGCTCTGCTGGAATACATCATAAAATGAAGAATAACCTAGCAACATTTTGCAAAACAATGCTGTTCAAAAAAAATCTTGACTGACAAAGAAAAATTTTTGCTCTTCGGAATGGAATATTTAACGATGTAAGTGCATTTAATTGACAATAATTATAATGTTATTAAAGCAACGTTAGTAATTGTAACCAAATTTTCCGTCTCCACTTTAAATCCAATTGAGTTTTGTTTCGCAACAACTACACTATTGTTACCCAACAACTACATTAAAGTTCAAATTTTGTTTTAGTTACAAGCAAAATGATCGAAATCTTTATTCGATAAATACCATAATATATAAAATTTCTTAAATAATGAAACATATAAAATTTCTTAAATAATAAAGTATATAAGGTTCTTAAATATCGAAATATATAAAATTTCTTAAATATCAAGATAGGTAAGATTTTGTACCATTTATCGTTCATATTGTTTTACCTACTCAAGACTGTCATCGTGATGTATTATTGTTTACGGGCCATATTATTGGAGTTTATATTGATTTTTTGTTCTATGACTTGTAACTTACGCCAAGCTATATTTTAGGACTACATTAAAAATTTACCTGGTTATATTATATGAGCTTATGCTAAATCTCATGCCATGTTTTGAAACTTAAATTAGGTATTTATAAAGAGCTTTTTATACTGGAACTTAAATTAGGTATTTATAAAGAGCCTGGAACTTAAACCAACTCTTATTGTACTTAGACCTTTTCTTATATGATATAAAACTTGGTTTGTTTCAAAATTCATTTTTGTTTGCTATGTTTGCTAATAAATTTAAAAAATTATATCAATTTGGTAGCAAATACAAAAAAAAAAATTCATTAGTTTACAAGCAGTTACAAAATTTGAGCTGTTTGAAAACTCCTTTTTGATCATTTTAAAAAAATGTTTGCTGAAAAAAAAAATTCAATGGCAACAAGCTTTATTTTAAATAAGCAGATGAAATTCTTACTTAAGTAAGAATGACCTAGGTTATTGTAATGAGAAGGTGCCCCTATTTGAATACTAAGTAAATGTTTTTTTCCACCTAGAATCATTTAAAGTTGATTTTGTAAATTCATTTGGTAATAAGTAATAAGAAAAATTCTAAAACATGTCTTTTATTTATTTCTTCTTTTATATTCTTTCACCTTAATTTTTTTTAAACTAACACAAAACCTAATAGTTATAATAAAGAGGAAAATTTTCGACTATTTATAAATTATTTTCTATAGATTACGACATTGTCTTTCCGTTTTCTTCCTTAAACCTTACATTTTCTACTATACGATTTCTACTCAAACCTTACGAAAGTAAAATTTGGTCTTAAACAGCAAAAAAAAAGCATTATTGCAAAGTCCAAATACAACCTGTTCATTTTTTTTTTTTTTTTTTTTTTTGAATCAATTTTTCTTTTTACTAACATTTCACTGTGGAAATAAATTAATGAAAAAAATTAGCTAGGACAAGAAATATTATTGTTTTGCTTTATCAACCAACCAATTCATACGTGTTTACCGAATATAAGCGTTCTAACCTCTGCGGCCGTGGCGCAGTGGTTAGAACGCTTGCTTTATATGCAGGAGATCCAGGTTCGAACCGAGCTTTGGGCATATTTTCGCGTCACGGTGAGGAAGGAGGCGTGAACTTTCTGGTTAAATGCACTTTTACGGTGCTCTGTGACAAGACCGTTAGGACTTCTTGGGGCACCTAAAATAAAAAAAATTAAAAATTAAAATATATATATAGTACTTATTGACAATAAAAGTCAACACCCTATTATTATATATACGTATAATAGGGTGTTGACTTTTTTTTTTTTTTTCTTTGAAACCCTGAAGCATTAGTAAATTAATATTTGTCTGTGTATCTTTTATTTTACCATTTTATTTTGTATTGAAGTTAAGCAATTTTGAAAGATATTTTAAAAGATATAATATTGTATTACATATATTTATCTAATACTTAAACTAAAAAAACAGATACACACGGAATGTTCATCTCTGAAAACAATAACAAATAATTTGTGCTTACAATGTTTATGCAAATCAAAGATAATTTATCTTCATTTTGAAAACTTTTATCTTTCAAATGTTTAACTTTTTTTTTCAATGTAACTGAATAGCTTTAATGACACTATTTTTTTTAATGTTTTTTTAAGCAATCAAAGAATTTAATAAGTAAAAATAAAAAATAATTGAAACAAAGTTTTTAATTTATCAACAGCTTTTCTAATACTTTTTATATTTATTTATAAAATTTATATATATATTTATTTATATATTTATATGTAAAATTTATATATATATTTATTTATATATTTATATGTAAAATTTATATATATACTTATTTATACATTTATATATAAAATTTGTATATATTTATTTATATATAAAATTTATATATATATTTATTTATATATTTATATATAAAATTTATATATATATTTATTTATATATTTATATATAAAATTTATATATATTTATTTATATATAAAATTTATGTATATATTTATTTATATATTTATATATAAAATTTATATATATATTTATATATAAAATTTATATATATATTTATTTATATATAAAATTTATATATATATTTATTTACTTATTTATATATAAAATTATTATAAAATATTTTATCCATCAAAAAGAATCAGAAAATTCAAAAATGAAAACTTGATCAACTCACCTATAAAAAAATACAAAAAGTATAAAAATATAAAATTGATTTTGGTACTTTAAAAAAATATAAAATTGATTCTGATACTTTAAAAATTTTGATAACAAGCTTAAACAAATGGCGAAAGAACGATATGTTTGCATTTCCAGTTCGTATATAATTTTAACTTTTTTACATATTAATATTGGACAGAATAAATTTTAGAGTTTAAACATCGAGGTAAGTCTTCAGCAACTTTTACTGCTCTTTCAGCTCATATATTGCTACGCTGGATGTTTGCAATAATTCATGGTTCTTTGTAGAGCATGAAAAATGTAGAGCTAGCCACGGACTGCGGGTAATTCCGGACACTTTATGTACAGCTTAAGCTAAAAAAGCTATGTAATTTTAAATACTATAAAAACGTTATTGGAGTAAAAATACGGCATATATCTATCATAATATGTAAAAGCGATTGGCTGGGAGTGCAAGATATTGTTTCTTACCACCAGAAGAGCGATATATCATCATGTTTGATTCACATATTAGTATACTTAATTTTTACATAAACTAATAACTTTTTATTGATTAAAGATTTTTATTTACAACTTAAAAAAAATACTTGTTTAATACTTTAATTCACTGGTTTTAAAACTAGTATTTGTTAATGAGGTATGATCGGATGGAATCGGACACATGTTTGGAGGGTGGTTCCACATAACTTAATCCAATTACATATTAAAAATGAGCAACTTCTTTTATATAAATATTAACAAATTTAGTATAATACACAAACCTATTATTGTAATTCATTTAATTTCAATAAAAAAAGCCTTAGATTTGAATGAAGTGTTTTTAAAGTGTTTATTTTCATTAGTAAAACGCTAATGTTTATATTTCTAAATGATACCATTTTCATTTCCATTCCTTATATACTAAAACCAATTTTTAAAGGTTTTTTTTTTTTTAAATGTGTTGAGAACATTCCAATGCTAAATATTTATATATTATATTTGTGTCGCACTGGTAAAAAAAAAAAAAAAGAAGGGAAAACCATGGTTAAACTAGTTGTCCATGGCTACCCTCCGATTTTGAAACAGATGTTTTCCTTTAAGTTTTGTATATTATTAAGGTACACAGTAATTATTATTTTTGTTTCTAATTCGATAGATAAATGTTTACACTCTTAAAAAAATCTTTTGATACTTTGTTTTCTGTTAGTAAATGTGTACAATCTAGTTTTTTCTCAGGTGTCCGGGGCCAATCGACTTATCCCTATGTAATAGGGTAGTTAAAAAAATAAACCATTATAATAATAAATAAAAAATACCATTCTCTTCATAAAGAAGATGCGTTTTGGCATAGATTAAGAAGTTTCAGATCTTTGTCCTAAAGTTTCGCAGTTTAAAGAAAGACCATTGTTTTCAAACAATTCTACAAATTTTGTTTTATAATTTACAAATGTATCAAGATCAATAGTTAAAAGATGAATCATGATTACTAATACATTTGTTTTTTTGAATATTTAATGCAAAAGAATATAGTTTTAACTTCTTATACATAAATATTCATTACAAGACAATATAGGACATATGCGTTGTAAAAAGTCAGCAATCTAACGTACGACCCTTATATATAAATGCGTACGCTTTATAAAGTTTTTATATCTAAAATTTAAAGGGTGACAATCAAGTAAAGAATAACATACTTCAGGAGAAAAAAATTACTAAAAATTTGCGTAAAAACTTAAAAAATCAAAAATTAAAAGTTTAATTACCTTAATTATGTTAATGAGAAAATATTTGTCACGTAAAACTTTATTTAATTTTTCTTTTAACATAAAACTTTAATATAATTAAATTCTAGTTTGAAATAAGCATTATAATTTAGATATATTAAAATCTATGAACATAAAATTTTGATTCATTTTTAAATTGGCCTTTATTAATTATTTTTTACATTTATAATCTTGGCAAGCTTATTCCAGAAATATGGTCCATAATATTTAATTAGTTATCGAGCTAATTTTAAGATATATTTTCGACAAAAAAGTTATTTTCTGAAGATATCTGTTTGATAATTGAGAAAAGCTTTGTCAAAATAGGGTTGAACAATTTTAGGTGATAACTTTATTTTTATTTATTATTTTTTTTTAACATATAAGTTACTTCGTCATTTTCATAATTAGTTATACACAAAATATTTTGAGTAAAGATATGACCGGAGCAGGCAGAAGACAAAAGTCTTATCATCAAGCCCCGTTGTATCGTTTACATTATCATAAATCTATCATAAAATTTTACAATATCAGTAAAATAATATAAATACTTTTAAATTAACATTTTACATTTTTTTATACATAAAAAAAAATATTTTTACACACATAAAAATGTATATATATATAAAAAAAGGAAATAAATGCAAATTTAAATTAATTAGCAAAAAAAAAAAAAATAATAATTTTTTTATAAAATTCTTTTTTTTTAATTTAAAAAAAAAAAGATTATTAATTAATTTTTATACAGGAACATTTCAACTTGAAAAATTACACTTTACAAATTACAAACTACAAAGAACATGTAAAAAATATAACTTTATATAATAATTTTATATTCAGTCGAATATATAAACGCGTGATGCAAACACTTATCCGCTAAAATGCCACTTGTCTGTTTGAAATATATAGGCCCGTAAACAAATTGACATGTATATCCAATAATATACGCATCTTTTGAAAATATTTTCCCTGCTTCCCACTTTTGTTTTTAAAACTGTACTATTAGACACCATGCCGTACAATCAGAAAACATGCCGTACAATTTAACATTATGTCGTATAATTAGACATCATGTTGTACAATTTGACATCATGTTGTACAATTTGACATCATGTTGTACAATTTGATATCATGTTGTACAATTTGACATCATGTTGTACAATTTGACATCATGTCGTGCAATTTAAACGCGTCTTACATTCTAAATATATATCTATGAATAAATATTTGTTACGGTTTTTAATTTGAGCAGTACATAAACTCTTTAAATTTAAAAGAAAAAAATTTTTTTTTCTCCTTTTTTTATGTTAAAATACATTTTTATACTGCAATTTACACGTTTTCTCAACTAGACTTGAAGGTCTAGTTAAAAACCTTCTTGAAGCCTTCTTTTAACTAGACTTGAAGGTCTAGTTAAAAGCCTTCTTCGAGTATTATTGTTATTTATAATGTTTATTCACTTTTGTAACATTTGCACAAGTTTTAATTATTCATTTTGTTTGCAAAACGAATAAAATACTATAGTTTTTTATAAAATAATAATATAAAATATAGATAATTTATGTGATAAAGATAATTTATGTAATAGAGATAATTTATGTGATAAAGATAATTTATGTGATAAAATTTTAATAATCAAAGTGAAAAGCACCACGAATGAAAGTTTGAGAAGAATTATGAGATACGAGAGGAATAAAGCTATTACGTAAAAATATAAAAACCAGATGAAATTTTTATGAATTACTTACAAAAATATTTTTAAAACTAGAAATCCTTCAAATTTTTTGATAATATTAAATTTTTTTTACATCAAAATAAATTTCTGCAGAATTTTTTTTATCTTAGTTTTTTAGTGAACTTTTTTAATTATCTTTATATCATCTATTACATTTATATGTTATAAATATTTTTCTTAAATCCTTTTTTATTTTTCTTCACATTTTATCAGAAACAGGTAGACACTGGTAACTAATTTATGAGGTACATAAATTAGTAATCTTCTTTCTAAAATGCTATTTGCCAGGTTTTTTACGTTCTGGAAACCGAATATCTTTTATTTTATAAAATTACAATTCCAGTTTTAACTAGTTTTAACTAGTTATCTAGTAAGAAAAAAGATTGCAAATACTGTTTGAAACGAAAAATTTATTTAGTCTTTATAAGCTATATGAATTTAAAAGATGTAATTTAATAAGATTTAAAATACTTCATATCACAATAAAGAAACTAAAGTATTTTTCATACTAATGATGATGTCAATTGAATGATGTCATTTGAATGATGTTATTTGAATGATGTCATTTGAATGATGTCATTTGAATGATGTCATTTGAATGATGTCATTTGAATGATGTCATTTGAATGATGTCATTTGAATGATGTCATTTGAATGATGTCATTTGAATGATGTCATTTGAATGATGTCATTTGAATGATGTCATTTGAATGATGTCATTTGTATGTAAATTCATCAACTCATAAACCGCACTAACTAGTAACCTTTTAGGGCAATTATTTTGTTAAATGCAGATGGTAACACACTATAATTTACAACTATAACTTACTCAGATGTATGTGATACCCTACCTCCTAACGTCCCCCCCCTCGTCCCCTCCCCTCTCTCCTTTTATTGATTGAAAAATTTCAATAGAATCAAAAAAAATTATGAAAATCTTTTTAAATTTTATAAAAGTTACCATTGCAACTTTATCCCGTTTCCAACCTCATTTATTTATCATACTGTCTGTAATCCATCACTTTGTATCGAGTATGTATTTACCAGACAAACATCCCATTGACACCCCCATTGAGAACAAAACTTTATTAAAAATAAATGCTTATTTTTATTTTCAAATAAATATCAAATAGACTTTTTAGTATAACTTTAACTTTTCAATATAGTTAGCAATAAGATCAAATGTCTTATTTTTTTAAATAAGTAAATAAATATATATATATATATATATATATATATATATATATATATATATATATATATATATATATATATATATATATATATATATATTTATTTATTTATATAGGCAATCTCATGTGCATATGATATGGCACCCACATGTGGGTGCCATATTGGATAATCGGCTAAATTTGGTCGCCATTAAAAGTTAGAATCTTATTTCGCGTTTTTTTGGCTTACACACAGGACACATGAGAAAAAAATTCAATTAAGTATATAGATGAGTAACTGTCTTTAAAAAAAAAATTTTTAAGTTTGAAAACAAAAGTAACACAGTTTTTATGACCTGTTTTTAGAAAAATTTGAAAGGTATTTTAACAGTTTTCAGAGCAGAAATAAACAGGTAAGTTTCATAAGCAAAATACTTATATTGTAAATCTATAAAAGAATTTTTTTATATATCGAAAGAATTATGCAACATTTATCCAATATTATATTTTAATTTCAAAATACTTTAGATAAACACAACTGCATGGTATTCCTTTAACATGATTTTATTAATCTTAGATCTCAAGCAAACTCGCTTTTCCTCAATTTAACTTCCTTTTTTTTTTAGGTTCTTATGTGACTATAGGGTTGCTTAGATACGCCATATTTTTAAGTACATAAGTTAGTCACGTGACTCAAGATTTATTCAACCGTTGGTTTAGCTTTAAATAACTAGGACTATTGCGTTTTTTTCAAAGTAAACATTGGACAACAATGATTGTTCAAAAGTTGCCGATTTATTCTTAAATGACCATAGAGCCTTATAATATAGTTTTTATTTATTTATGAATTTTCGATTTGAAATAGTTTAGTACCAGTATATCATAAAAATACCTTAAACTTGAAATTTTCAAAAAGCGGACATCTGTGGTTATACTCGTGTGGTCTTCATATGAAATGATTATTATATAAACAATATTACCTTGCACGGATTAAAATATGAAAATTGGTTGACGTTCATCTTCTTCTTGCTTAATCTTTTTATAAAAAACTATTTGCAACAGAAGTTGGTAAGACGTACCAATTGGCGGCTCATGTCCGTAAAAATGTCTTTAAGCATTATGCTTTCTTTTACCATGACCATTTACATTTATTTTTCCATTTAATGTATTTATTAATATTATATTTATTTGACGAAAAAAATAATATATAAATATATATAAGTAAAATAACTTTTAAGAAAGTATGATTTTTTTAATAAAATTTATTTTAAAATTTTATAAGAAAGTAACATGTGAGTAATTTAAGTCGTTTATGGATGATATGTGGGTGGTATGAGGGTAGCGGGTGGATGGTACGTGTGTGGTATGTGTGAGGTTGGGTGGTATTTCATTTTATTATTATTAAAAAGATGTAACAATTTTATAACAGGTAGGGATGGGAATTAGAAAATTATTCTCAGTGGCGTGCAATCCCAGTGGGCACACCAACGTTAGAACAGTGTTAAATAACGTTATTATTTAGGTTGTAATAAAATTGGATTAATGTTGGAAACTGAAAGGATGGATCACGTTAAAGTTTTCTAACGTTTGATTTTTCAACGTTATAACGTTAGATTTTCCAACATTAATTAGCCTCAATCAACGTTGTAATTTCAATGAAAAAGCAATTTGTTTTTTAAGTAAAAGTTGGCCGTCGTTAGGACTCGAACTCTGATCCCACGTTGCAATATACTTCGCGCTAACCGCTACGGTAGACAATAATACAGGCTAAGGAAATATTTACTTCTAATAGTATCATTCTTTTAAAAAAAAAATTTAATATGATAAAATTTACTTTGTTTTTATGGAAAATTAAAACCGTAAATTATAATTTAGTATTGTATTTATTTTTCAAAAATTGAATGTTCAAAAAACTCGATACTTCAAGAAAAAAAATATATATAAACTTTTATTCACATAAATATTTATTTTGCTAGTGTATTCAATGTTATTACATTGTATTTCTGATAAAAAATTACGTGAGAGTAATTAAGGTTATTACAATGTTAGATTTAGTTAGTAAATGTCAAAATAAGCTGACATAAATATAACGTAGGATCGACGTCGTGTGCCCACTGGAATTATGTGGTTAAACCATGAATAAAATTATATTATTTTTAATGTAAATTTCATATTATTTTTGTGAAAAAAAAGGTAAAAAGTATTTTTCAAAAAAAAGATAATAAATCAAACACTAATTTAAAACCAAAATTTTGTTGCCGCATTCAAATAATTTAATATTAATGACACTCTATAATATTAATTACAAACATGAAAAAGAAAGTGACAAATTTCTAACAAAAAACTTACAAAAAAACGTTAAAAAATCAATTTGATCTCAAGCTAAAGAAATTTTTATTTTTATGGAAGAAATGAAAAAGATAAAAGATTATAGCTTGTTAACATAATATATCTTTTTAAAACATCTTATATCAATCTCATACTGAAATTTAATTCAAAATGCTCATTTAAAAAAAAGTCTGTTGATTTTTTCGAGTTTGAAAAAATTGCTGTAGAGATCACATGGATTAAGACGCGCATGACTTTAAAAGATTGGGTACTGATGGAACATAAACGGTTCACTTATTTGTTTAAAACCAATAAATTTTTAATAAATCTGTTTTTTACACCTTTTTTGAAATGTTTTTTTTACACCTTGAATAATTTTTCGATGATGGATTATTCTTTGATATATATTAATTTAACTCGAAAAAGTGTGCCATTTTTTTAAATTGATTTAAAATAACTTTTTTTTTCTAACCCTAAACAAACTTAACCTCACCTAACCCCAACTTAACCTCACCTAACCCCAACTTAACCTCACCTAACCCCAACTTAGAGCTTTTTAAGAAAATTTTTTTTTTTTAAGAAAATTTTTTTGAGCTCTAAAGAAAGTTTCTTTTAAACATATTTTTTTATAAGAGTCTCTCAATAAGTTTTTCAAAAGTTTTGTATAAAACTAACTTTTTTCGATTCTGTTCTTTACACTTTTAACTTCAATAAAATATCGTTTTACTATAATAAAATCAAAAAGTATTTGCACGAAAACACCTAACATAAAAGACTTAATAACTTTTAGGCCGTTAACCCTTTGGGAAGTGCTTAATATAGATTTCCATTTTGTTGCAAGTAACTAAATTTCAACTATAATAAATTTAAAAATTGAGTGGGAAAATTTTTTTGATTAACTGCAGTAAGTTAAAAATTGAAGGGGAAAGTGTTAATATTTTTTTGATTAACAATAATGAGTTGAAAATTGAAGGGGAAGGTGTTAAATTAATATTTTTTGATTAACTATAATAATTTAAAATTTGAAGGGGAAAGTGCTAAGTTAATACTTTTTTGATTAATTCATATGATGAGTCAATTGAAATTCCTAATTCTTAATGGCGATCATTATGGTGATTCATGTTAATATGACAACATAATGTTTTATTGTGTAATATATATACGATTGACTGCCATGAAATCTTGAACCATTCGGATTTAGTATTTGAGAGAAAAATTTTGAAAACTTTAACCCTGATTTTCTCAGTTTGACACTTTTTGACTTGTGACACCCTTGATTTGGGTGTACGATATATATATATATATATATATATATATATATATATATATATATATATATATATATATATATATATATATATATATATATATATATATATATATATATATATATATATATATATATATATATATATATATATATATATATATATGTATGTATACATATATATTTATGACAACATTAATAATGATTCTTAAGCAATGAAATAAAATGAAATTGTGGAATAATAAACAAAAAAT
Organism: Hydra vulgaris; assembly: GCF_038396675.1. Lineage (NCBI taxonomy): Eukaryota > Metazoa > Cnidaria > Hydrozoa > Anthoathecata > Hydridae > Hydra > Hydra vulgaris. The sequence goes on from NC_088924.1 coordinate 1,123,449, forward strand.
GTAGTAAAAATAATTTAAAAAGCAAAAACCGTGAATAATTATTTTTACTATTTTATTGTTTTGAAAAGTTTGTTTTTTTAATTTGAAATTTTTTTTTATTTATTTTTTTTTTTTTTACCCTTACGACTGTTATGGTACTTTTCTGAATTGTTTAAAGTACACATTACAGTTTTCTTTTAACAAAATTTTTTTTTACATTATTTGATAAAAACTTTAATACTGCATTTAATTAGAATACAGTTTTGAAAAACTTTGTTCTTGGAGCAACAAAACTTAATTAAAATTTTAGATTATGAGCGTTTATTTAGGTTATCTTATAAACTTGTAATAATGGGTTTATTTATATATATAGGTTTTACTTTAATTTCATAATATAACCTATAAATATAAATAAACCTATAAATATGTCCTAATATGCTTTAAATAAACCTATAGCCTATGTCCTAGAATTCTTTAATTTTAAGATTAAAGCATATTGGGACATAGTCCATACTTTGTTTAAAACATGGATAGTAAGTGTTCATTAATTTTTAAGATTTTTAGGCTTTAAGTTTCTTAAAAAAGGTTCGTCATAAACAGTTTTGTGTACACCAGTTACAAATCTGATGGCATTTCTAACTATTAAGTTCATTTAGTTTACTATAATTAATAATACCGCAATATTATTACGCATTATATTACGCAAAGTGAAAAAACCATGAGTAAACATAAAGATAATAGGTTTTCACAAAAAATCTAAAACCGCTTCTTGTTGTAAAACCGCTTCTTGTTGTAAAACCGCTTCTTGTATTTCCAGAAATTTAACGGTTTATTCTCTTTTTTAATACTTGCTTTATTGAACCACCTTCACGAATAAGGTTGTAAAATATAAATAGTTTAGTTTTTATTATTAAAAACTTGGAGGTCACCTACAATGGCTGCCCAACTTAATTCGGCCGCCAAACTAGAGACTAAATATTTTGTCTTTAGTCGCAAGAAGTAACGGTAAATGTTTGACGTTTTTCTTTTTTCAAGTTGCGGTAGTGGTGTAGTGATAGAGAGTGCGGTAGTGGTGTAGTGATAGAGCGCTCGCTTCATAAGCGAGAGGTTGCGAGTTCGATCCCCACCATGTCCCTGGTAGTACCGCGCTCAACTTGTTTCTTCGCGCAGCGGTCTTGTTCGTCAAGGTTCGTGTTTCGGAGTTATAGAGTTGAGAGAGGGTTATAACCACAATTAAGTAGCCTCCTCATCTGTAGTGGCCTTCTGGGCCTTGGGGAGGTGAAATAACAAAAAAAAAAAAAAAAAAAAGTTAAATAGTTATCAAGTTTTTTGCTACCATGTTCGTAAATTTTCCCAAAAAAATTATTGGCCTAACTTTGAAACCAATTCCAAATGGCATTTCTTTTTAAAAGTTCTTTTTAAAAGTTCTAAATGTCATTTAAACGTCTTTTAAACGCCTCCTAAATATTCGAAGGTAAAGAACGTTTAAGAGACGCTTAAAACATTACTTGTGAAAAAAAATGCCCGTTAGGATATGCTTACAGTTTTAGCTTTAAAAATTAAACCAATGGTAATTTTTTTATGAACATCAATAGAAGTTTCGTCAGGGTTAGGATTAGGGTGATAAATAAACAAATAAAAAATTCCGAATTTCGGATTGTTTAATGAATACTTAGTTTTAATATTTTAATTTATTTTTGTAATAAAATTTTTTTACAATTTTATTTAATTTTATTTTTAAAATAATAAGTTTAGTTAATTTCATTTATTTACTCTCGAAATTTATAGTTTTTTTTTTAAATTTTGGTTTTATTATTTATATATATTAAAATAGTAAAACAACTTTTTCGATGTTTATATTTGTATATAAATAAATCTTTACTCGACTCTTGGTGCCATTTTCTAGCTTATTATGCTTCATGTTTTTTTTAGTACACTACTTATTAATATTATGATTATTTTCTCAATATTTTTGATTTTCAAAATTTATTTTAGAAGTCAGTAAATGGATTTAGAAAGCTTATCTTCTCACCAACTTATCAATAACACTGAAATCCTGAACTTTACCTGTCCACAAGGAGAATTCCCTAAAGAGATAACTAGATGGTTTAAAAGCTTACTGTATACAGTGTACGCGTTAACATTTTTTATTGGTTTTATAGGTAATGTACTAGTCTGTGTAGTTATCAAACAACATACAAGAAAGAGAATTATACATTTGCTAACTTTTAATTTGGCTATATGTGACTTAATTGTATTACTTGTGTACTTACCTATGGAAACGTATCAACTTTACAACAAATTGGATTGGGGGCTTGGAAAGGTAATGTGCCAAATTTTATATCCTGTAAATTCGTGTACTGTAAATGCATCAATATACACACTGGTTGTTATTACCAGAGATAGATACATTGCTGTCAAACAGCCTATGGCTGCCAGACAACGTCAAGTTTCTTCTATTAATCGTTGGATATTTGGCATATGGGTATTTTCTTTTGCATTAACATTACCGTTGCTTTTTGTAGTAAACATAGTTGAAGACAATAGTGTGTCAAAAAAATATTGCACCGAAAACTGGCCTAATCCGAAATTGGAAAATGTCTACTGGTTTACAATATTTGCAATACAGTTTGTCGTACCACTAGGGTTTATTGTTTTAACATATTTCCTAATAATATTTCATTTGCAATCCCAAAACGCATCGTGTACATACCAAAATTTATTAGCAAGAGATTCAGAAAACGCAAAGATTGGAGAACGACTGTTAAGTAACGTTACTCCAGCTTTTAAAAAAGCAGAAATAAAACTTAAAAAATTAAGGGAAAATGGTTCAGGAATAAACTGCATGGAGCTTCGAAGAAAAAGGCAGTTGAATAAAATTCTAAAGATGATTTTCATATGGGTACTTGTTTATTGCATATGTGTTTTGCCTCAACATACAGTTTACTTTGCAAAATTTTTTAATGATTTTGCATGCTACAAATATTCTAACTATATTTCTTTAATCACTAACTATTTTATGATTGTTAACAGCTCCATTAATCCAATCATTTATGGAGTTTTAAATGATGAAATCAAAAAGGGCGCCAAAAAATTACTACTATGCAGAGGTTTTAGCAAATATTTTCGTCGTCTTCTTGTACCGCTAGATAAAAGATTTTGGTTGATTTGTCTTCGCACAAAAACTTTGAATTCCAATAACCATAGCAATAAAACATAAAATATAAAAAAATAAATAATATAGGTTGTATATTTTTCATAAATTAGGTTTTTATTCCCCCTGGTTTGGAAGGTGCTCCAAGAAGATCAACTAGTATTGTCCCATAGCAATGAGGAAGAGCATTTAATAAGGGCTCTTCCTCATTCCAATCTTTTTTCGCCCTCTTTCTCAGTAAAATCACGGATGTTTTGATTCTAATATCAATTATCTAGCTGCTACCTGGGCAGCAATTTACAACAAATGTATCTGATATTTTTTAATTTTTAGCAAAAATTTAATTAATAAAAAATTTAAAAAAAAAAGAAAAAGAAAATAATTCAGCTTGTTTCAATTATCAAGTACCATGCGTCAGAGAAAATCTCATACGGGAAGTAAAAGTAAAAATAAAAAAGTTTACAACAAATTATTCGAAAAATGATGAAAAGGTAACAAAAATCAATTCGTCACAAGATAACAAGGGTCATTTAGAATAAAGAACACAAAACTTCTTTTTATTTATTCTACTGATTCATTTTAATTATTTTTTAAATTAGGAAAACTCTAAAATTTAAGTTATTAAACAATAATGCAAGTAATTTCGAATCAAATTATTTTAATTTTTTTTCAAACTTGTAAATTGACCTGAAATCTGATTCTGATTTAAATTACTTTAAATCAGGGATTTAAATTATTTTAATTTGAAATTAGGATGCTAATTCTATTGTTTTATTAAACTACTGTTTATTAGTTGTTTTTTTAATAAAAATATTTTATTTGAATAACTATAAAAATGCTTAATAAAGTTGACAAAAAATAATTAATATAAAATAATGATAATAATTTTTAGCATAACACCCCAGCAAAATTTTTATATTAAAATTGTAGTCGTTATTGAAACTTAAATTTTTATTGTCATTATAAGATTTAAAAATCTTACCTACATAAAATGTAATTTGCAAACATGTTGCATTTGAATTGGTTGACTTGAAAATTTAAAACCTAATATAAACCTCTAATTTCTCTTATTCTCTTAATTTCAATCATATAATTTTAGCATGCAAATTTAATACAGAAAATGATAGAGTACTTCCCAGCACACACTGGGACTAAAAAAGACGACTTTTAGGCGTATAAAAAACATGTAATACGTTTAATAGACGTATTAAAAACTTCTTTTTTAGACTAAATGTTTGCTGGGTTTTTTACGCACAGAAATTTTTGAGTTTTACAAAGCTTTAACAATAGATAATGTTTTCCGAGGAAGTAGAGGAGGAAATAGCTTTTTCCTAAGAACACTATCTTTTGACTATACAAACTAAGCTACACTGATCCACACACTGTAATAGCATAACAAAGTAATAGAAGAATTTTATAATTTTTGTAAAATTACGCATATTTCGCTATCACACAAAAATCTAAATGCAATATTTAATGTTTTTTTTAATTCAGGACAGGTACCGAATTATCGTTACATTCGCGTCGGCAAATTTTAATTCATTTTCTACGAATTAAAAAAAAAAAATGATATTTTGAATGATCAGGGTCGGACTGGCTCTGAGGGGCCCCGGAGTTGAGACAGATGGGGCCCTTATGGTTGCAAAAATTTAGCAAAAATAAGTTAAACACTTAATCACATATTTTTTGTTATAAGGGTACGTAAACTTCCATATCTTTGATCATGCACCTCAACCATCAATTTATTCGACACGTTAAAAAAAACAAAAACCATATGCAATGTTTTAAAAATATAGTCATTCTAAACTGCAGTCTTGCGCCACTTTATTTTCTGTACATAAAATTTTTTACAGTGTTCTCCTTCGTAAAAGCTGGTCATGTGGCAACCCTAGGTTATGGTAAACCAAATACGATTTTTGTATTTTATTGTTTAAAGAACATAGCCATTAACAAAAAATTAAAAATCAAAGATTTTAATTTTAGTTTTATAATATTAATGTTATATATTTTATTGTAACATAAATTTTTTTAAACTACATATAAAAAAATTTTCTAAAAAAATATTGTCTTGAAAAATGAGAAATTCTTTAGATTAACTCATTTTACCATATTTAAAGCTGAACTCCAATTGTATTTCACTACATATTTTTTGTAAATACAAAAAACTGAAATATAATGCTTACTAAGAAATAATAACATTTTAAATAATAAAAATGATTAATATGAGCCTCTCTTTTGTTGGGAAGCGATGCCTTCTTAGAAGCCAGTGTTTATTGCTATAATTATATCTGGATGTCGTAATAAAATATTCATCATAAAGAGGGGGCCCAAGAAATAATTTTGCACCAGCACACGTTTATCCTTTCCAGGGCCCTGGACTTATAAAATATATACGCATGACTTGATAAAAACACGAAGTTTAATGTTTTTTTGTAATAAATTAACTTTATAGTCTCTTACTCATAATAACTTACTCTACCACTAATAAATAGTAATATAAGGCTGCTTTACAAAGTCTTTATATATTTTATAAACATTTCATGTTTTAATTGTAGAGATAACCACATTTATTGTATTGTCTTTGAAAAACTGATGCAAATTAAAAATAATTAGTTATTATAATTTGTATTTTTGTGTGCTTTATTTGTGCATTTTGATTTATAGTGAGGCCCAGGACCTTCAGGCATGGCAGGGGGGAGGGGGGTTTCCCCTCAACCTCCCTGGTTAGTCCGACCCTGTGAATGTTTGTTTATAAAGTTTAACTTTCGTGGAAATAAATATATATTAATCAAATCTCAACGTTGAAACAACATTATATGCTTACTTGGTATAGCTGGAAATAAGAATATCAAAATAAATAATAACGGCTGCGCTGACCTTAAACCAGCGCAGTGATAACCCAGATCTGGATCGCATTAATTTAAAGCATATTTATAATTTATGCATGAGGACCAGTGAATATTTGTTAAAATTTAGGTTACAAAAATTAACGAAAATCTTTTTTTAAAAAATAATTTTGATTTTGATTTTTAAATAAATTTTTCGCTTTCAAAAAAACAATAAAAAAAACTGCCCACGATTTAGATAGAACGCCGACAGATGGTTATTCCGTGACTTGAATGATAAAGAAATATATTATAGATTATGTCTGAAAAATTACAAAAAACATATGCGAAATGATATTAATGATCATCTTAGAGATAAAATACTAACTTAGTTTTATTTACATTTGACTTGTACACAGATAAATACGCTATTTGAAAATGAACCACTAAACACATTGAAACACATTAAATAAATTGAACCACTAAACATATATACATAGTTAAGTGGTTCGAGTTCTAGCTTCAGAAACAAGTATAACGCGCTCATAACTCGAATACCACTTAAGCATTATTTGAGTTATGAGCGCGCCCATAGAATTAACTAGCAAGAACGTACATCTTGTAAGAATATAAAAATAAACTTGTTATAAAGAAATTCAACTTGATACTTTTACATGTAACAATAAAAATAGTTTTAAAAAGATTTCATAAATACAAAAGATGATCAGACATAAGGGAGAGTGAGGAGTGGGACGCACGAGAAACAGAGCACCCTAAAATTTCCAACTAAGAGAGGTTCATAACCATCCTCAAAAAGTATTTTTTGAAAGTTGAAATGGAAAATTTAAAGGTAAATGATGTCCAACATCTCCCCCATCACTTTTGTGTAATTATATTGTAGAAACGTTTGGAATATTTATATAAATTTTAAAAGCTAAGATTAAAGATTCAAGTTAAAAATATATTTTATTATGAATCAGTAGATATAATTATTTATTACAAATGATAAGAAAATTAATAATAGTGTTTTCAAGAAGAAAAAAAAACGACATTTGTATTGAAGCAGATGAATTAGTTATCTCAATAAATATGATTCGTGAATTCTTTTAAGAAATATTTCAAAAGCAACAAAATGACAATTTAAAAGTTATATTTGGAAATCTAAAATTCGCAAATGACAGAATTGAATTATTATTAAAAGAAACAAATAATTCAAAAGAAAAGTGCGAGTTGTAAGGAAAGGAAAATGGAAAGTTAAAAGCCGAATTTAAAATAGTATATGAACGTTTTAAAATCTTAGAAAATGTTAATAAAGATATCGAAGAAAGTTTAACAGTCACGCGAGACATTAAAGAAAAAAAAGTAAATGAACTGGAAAAAAAAATTAAATATAAAAACAGGCGACGAAGAAAATAAAAAGTTAAGGCAGCTGGTGGACAAACTTAGAAGAAACAATCTTCGGATCGATGGAGTTACCGAAGATGAACTCGAAAATTGGGATGACGTCGAAAAAATAGTATTTAGTTTATTTGAAAACAAACTTTCTTTAAATAATGTAAATATAGAAAGAGCTCATAGAATTGGAAAATAATATAATAACAAGATTTGTTAAATTTTGAAGCGTTACAAGCTGCAAATAAGCTTAAATGATCCGGAATCTACATCAATGAAGATTACTCGTTCGAAACAAATGAAATAAGAAAAAAAATTACTGTTTGAAATGAAATCACGAAGAAGAATGGTAAATATTCTATTACTATTTATGATAAACTTAGTGTTAAAGAATAAACAAAGCGTTTAAAAATTATATGTTTTATTTTAATAATGCTCTCATTTAAAATGGCTGACAATTCTGCTATAAAAAACTTTAAATTTAAATCATTACTAAAAAATTGATACTTAAAAAAACATTCTGATCCGGATTATAATTTCTAGAATAACAATGATTCAATAAAAAATTATATAAATTACATTGCATTACGTAAAAAATGTCATTGAAGGAATGGAGAACAACTCGTTCTCGATTTTTCAAAAAATTTTGATTCATTAAAACAATTTTTATACAAAATTAATATAAATTAATTTTATTTGTCTCCGCGAGAAATGGTGTGATGATAAAAATACCGAGAACAATTACAATTTCCATTTACCAAACCATAAAATGATTCGTCAAATTAGGACCTCGCACAAGGTAGACGGGGATTTGAGTATTTAAAAAAAAAAATCATCAATCAATAGAGTTAAGTCAGATTTAAGTAAAATGACGATGAAACTTTGTGCATTGAACTCGTTAATAAAATCTCAAAAGATATTATCGTCCATACTTTCTAAAGACCTTCTTCAGGTTCAATTAAAGTGTTTGAAAACCACATTAAAAGCGTTATTTTTTTTTTAATCAAAATAATTTGATTAAAAAAAATGTTTATCTGATTGGTGACTTGAACCTCAATATTTTAGATTATGACAAAAAAAAAAATTTTGAATGTAGTTATAATCCTGTCATAATACGCACATTAATAGAAAAAGTGAAACCTCAATAGATCAAATTATTACCAACGACTTCATAAATATGATGATAAAAACAGAAATATTTAAAACGGATATTTCTGATTATTTCCCCATATTCATTATTTCACAAAAATGTAATATAGGTGATTTCCAAAAAAAAAAAGTAAACAACAGAATTAATAAACGACTCTTAAGTTAAATATTTCCATAACCTTTAAACAAGTGTTAACTGGGATGGCCTGTTACTGAATCTAAACGCTGATAAAACCTACGATATATTCATTACTGAATATTATAAATATAAGGCATTTTCTGAATAATAATAAGGCATTATAATAAGGCATTTTCTGAAATTTCAAGGAATAAGGAATAATAATAAGGAAATATAATAAGGAAATAATAATAAGGATATAATAAGGAATAATAATAATAAGGAAATAATATAGAAATAATAAGGAAATAATAAGGAAATAATAAGGAAATAATAAGGAAATAATAAAGGAAATAATAAGGAAATAATAAGGAATAATAATAAGGAAAAATAATGAGGAATTATAATAAGGCATTTTCTGAAATTTCAAAATGGGTTAAATTAAAAACTTTATTAAATCCTTTGATAACTAAGGGTGTTCTTAAATCTTCTAAAACAAATAACGATTATACAATAAATTTGTTAAACAAAACCCATTGTAATTACACTAATAAAAAAACTATAAACGCCTCTTTGGGTCAATTATAAAAAGGTCTAAAAAAAGCTATTAGTCAGATCAATTAAAAAAGCATTCAAACGATCCTCAAAGTACTTGGCGTATAATTGAGGAAGTAATTGGTAAAAAAAAAATAGTCCCGACAGAAATACTTTTCCAAAATTTCTCAAATTTAATAATAAATATGTTATAGAAAAATAACTAGTGCTAGAAACACTTAATTTTTTATTAATATTGATCCTTTCTTTATCATCGAAAATTGAATCCTCTCAAATCAACTTTAATCAATATTTGAAGAGCTCCCATGCAAAACCATACACATCCATATTTAAAAATTTTAACATATCTTTATATTTTTAATTCCTTGATTTCAGTGGGAAAAATTCTAATGTTACTAACATAGCATACATCAATAAGGGTCATGGCTCACAAAACATAGAAAACTTCCTTATAAAAACTTTATTATAGCTTTTTTTATGAGAAATTAAAATTTGGATTAGTCTGTATTTGCATCAAAATAGAGAATAGTTTGGTTTTGCATCATTTTCTCAGCACAACCAGTAACGATGCTAGTATTACAAAATGAACTTTTGTAATGACTATTTATACACCGCATTGTTTACTATTGATATCACTATGTCTTTAACTTTATTTCACTGCAGACTAATGTCCACACCACTATATTAAATTTTTGTCAAACACACGCCACGTCATCTTTGGTACTGCAGTTGTAATTATTTTTAGGATTATCTGTATCAATAATAGATTCATTTTCTGTCAGTGTCTTGTAAAAAACTGACTCTGAAACACGTACCAAATTTTCACCAAACGTCACTTAAAGAAAGTTTTTAATGTCCGATAGAAAAAGGTTGGGAACCTGTCACTTGTTTTGGCTTCATCTTTGAATGAAATGCGTTTACTTTCAATAGTGACTGAAAATTGTCCGTAATTGTTATATATCTTTCTCTTCACTTACAGTAAAGGCAAACTTTTCCTTAGAATTAATACGAATGAACGAATATTCTCTTTAGTTCTTGCAGCCCAACAAGCAGTTTGAATGTTTCTGCTATAGCTGCCTTTAAATTATGCAATACCCAGTCCTTACCGTAAACTAATACTTCATTAGCACGCATTTTGAATATCTAATGATACTTTTCAGGTGTTTTGATATTTGACTTACTTGCTGTGTCTTGTGATATTCTTACAAATAGGCGGTCACACGGTTAAAAGGAATGACCTCGTACTGGTATATAAATATTAACAACACATCTTTAATTAGGCTTCTACCACCAACAGTTATTTTGTGCAGCCAATGATGAATTATTTCCAAAAGGGTGTTGTTTTTGTTCTGCCCTCCACAACCATCGCTTAATAATTCGACACGCGACGCTCGCCTTGAACTTCCAAAACTAACAAAGACCTTACTAAGGAAATGGTACACCGCATTTGCTATCTCATTTAAACCATGTGCTGCTTCACTATAAATCCATGTTCAACAGTAATTTTTTCCTGACGACATGTCACAGATTCCAAAATCGTATAAAGCTAACTGTCTAGCATACAAAGCTTCCTGAACAGGCACTTTAGGCAGAACTTCTACCTGCTGCAGATTGTTAAGTTCAGCTACAACCTGGACTTTTTACTCGTGCACGATAAAATTTTTTAATTTTTCGTAAATGGTACATGCATCTACTAACGGACCACTAAAACCAATGTACACACAGAAACAAAAATTTCGTAAAACATTTGATACGAGACTTTGTGTTCTTCAGTACAGTTGTTATACATCTTCCTCAAGTTTTTACAACTTTTTAATTCAGACTGCAAATATATACGTACAATTTTTGTCTTTACCGTAATGACTTTCTGTGTCACTCAAGCTGCTAATAAATGTTTTAACACTATCCTTTTTTGCAACAGATTTGTGAGATATTCTGTCGCTACTTTGGCAGGTCACCACAACTATAAGAACGTTTAAGTACTCCCACCAGCTGTTTTTTTTTGATAGTTGCAATTGCATTTAAGAAGGTTGCACGACTTTTCTCTTCTTGCCAGTTAAATTTTCTTCAATGAAATAATCGCAAGCAATTGGACGACTGAATTTTCTTGTAGAAGCATTACGTATTCGACTTATCTTGGTCGAATTTGCACATGCTTAATCAGTACAGTGTCTTGATCAGTCTTGATAGCTGTCTTAAACAGACAACTTTGAAACTGCTGCACATCTTCTGTTGTAAGTTCAAAACACATGTATGATGAACCTTGTCTGTGCCCTCCAGTCTACATTTTCAGAAAAATTCACTTTCAATCTGAAACAAAACATATAAAAATTGTTGAAGATGTTATTGAAGGAAGGACAAAAAACAAGAGAGCGGAGGTAGGGAGAGAAAGGGTATTTTGAAAGACTTAATGAAGTAATGAGTAAGAGAATATAAAAAGAGGTGCTCAAAACAGATTAATGTGGAGGAAGTAGATGCCGTGAACCTACTGACACGTAGAACCCATTTTTTGCACCACATTCAAGCGTCACAGTTAGAATTAGAACTAAAATCAAAATTCCACCGGTAAAAAAAATTTTCTTTTGCAACTGACGCTTTGCTTTAATAATTTTCCGCTTTCTAGAACCAGTACTACGTTCTCCAACAAACTCTAAATTATCTACACCTTCACAACTTCAACAATCATCTACACCTTCGTTCTCTAAATCATCTACACCTTCGTTCTCTAAATCATCTACAGGTGTAGATGATTCAGAGAACGAAGTTCTCTGAATTATCAACACCTTCGTAACTAACTTACATTATAATAGGTCTAAACTATTAATAATTAATTTGCAACAACTTAAAAAATAAAATGCAGCTAGTAACCATTATCGTTTTTTTTCTTAATTTTCCGTTTTGGAAGTTGTAAACATCACGTGGTTTGTTTTGATAAAGTTGATTGGTTTTTGGATTTTAAATGTCATTAAAGTTTATAGGTGTAATTCTTGATGAAAACATTACATGGAGAGAACGTATAAATGGAATTGAGAATGAAATTTGAAAAAGTATAGGCATATTGTACAAAGCTAAATAATTTTTCAATCAATCTTGTTTAAAATACATATACTTTTCATATATACTTTGTTACCTAAACTATGGAAACATTGCTTGGTGCAGCACCAACGTAACTAAACTAAGTAAACTTCTCTACAAACAAAAACTATTAGGATTATTAAAAAAGAAAATCTTCTCTCCGATACAAAAATACTTTTTAGTAAACTTAATATACTAAATATTTTTAAATTATATCTTTATCATATCCTTATATTTATGTTGAAACTTGATTATAAACACTCAATAATAAACCGAGAACCTAAGTTATGGAATTTAATGAATTTTAAATGACGATCTTTAAACACTCACTTCCCTTAATCAATTTAAAACGACATTTAAACAAAACCTTTTACTAAACAACAATGAATTAAATTTTTTCTAAGTCGTTTAAATAAGAGAACTTTTGTAAAATGTTACACAATTATAAATTATTTATTTACAGTTATAAATTGTTTATTAATTAGATGTAAAAAAAAATTAAAAAGAAAAAAATTTCAAAATCGTATACTATGTATACTTCAAATTCACATATATATGTATGTGTTGGAATTATAGTTTTCATCTTTTATTTTTTCATATTTATTTTTCTCTTTTTTATCTTTACATTTTTTTTTTCAAATATTTTGCATTAAATAACAAACAAACAAACAAACTAAAATAAACAGTTCTATACTTTATAATACCAATGTAATTGAACGAATAAATAAATATTTAAATATTAAAATTTATATACTAAGCTGGCCTAGGCCAGCTTAGTATATAAATTAATAAAAACTAAAAATATATATTTTTAAATATCTATTTATTTGTTCAATTACATTAGTATTATAAGGTATAGAACTGTTTATTTTTGTTTGTTTTGTTTATTGGTTTTTTTATTTTGTCTTTTTGTTTTGGTTTCTTTGTTAATTTAAATTAAATATTTAGTAAATTTTAACGGCACTAAAAAATGATTTATCTTTTGATTTTGTATTTTATACGATTTTTATATGTATCTTACGTATATATTTCGAGGCTTAGGAATTAGACAACTATAGTCTTCTTTTTTCCCGGTCACGTAGATCTTTTATTCATGTTATTGTAAATATTCTTTAACGGCAATATGTACATACATATATATATATATATGTACATACATATATATATATGTACATATATATATATATAAATGTATATATGTATACATATACATATATATATATATATATATACATATATATATATATATATATAACACATTAACAACTACTGTTTTATTGTATTAATAAGATATAAATAATAAACTAAATAATTCTCGACCAGGAGGTAATCTACTATATTAGGGTGGTAGCCCTCCTTCCCTAAATCAAGTAATATCAATGGATGATCCGATTGTTTTACTACCAAACTGACCTAGTCTAGGCCAGGGAAATCATATAACAGCAACAAGACAGCACCATGACTGGTTTAAATCTCTAGCAACATCAATCAAGTTGTTACAGAAAGAGCATGTCAAACCGAGTAAGATTTTAGGAAGAATCTGATCAGAAAAATCCCAGACAATATATGAACTTACGAGTAAAATAGATTACCTGGAGAAGGAAGTTCTAAGAACAAAAAGTCTAAACAGTTTGACAACCAATTCTAGCCCTTCAAATAAACAACCACTATCCACATTTGCATCGTTATTTAGTAAAAAAAAAGTGAGGAAGAGTTAATCATGATCACTAAGATAAGGCAGGAGATAGATGAGAGCAAGCGTATTGAAAATAAAATTGTAATATGCAAAATTGAACCAACAGGGATATGAGGTTGAAATTAAGGATAAAGTTAATCAGTTTGGAAGAGAAATCTCTCATTTACTTCAAGTAAATGAAGAAATAACGCTAAAATCTTTAGATTAAAGTCTGTGACAGAAAGAAAGATAACAAAAATGATCTTAGTTAAACTAAAAGGTGAAGAATTTAGCACTAGCTAATACACGCAAATTGAGAGACAACAAAAAATTCAAAGGTTCTATGTTAACCCTGATAAAAATAGTTTTCTGCAAACAATCGAGAAGAGACAGCGAGAAAGAAGAGATGAGCTAAATGCAAACATGAAACACCAGGATAGCATGGGTAGGCGTTGTGATGTTAATAACGGAAAAAAGTCTTTCTATGTCGCAATGGAGTTTTAAAAAAAATAATAGTAGAGTTTTCAGAGTATGAATCTAACTACTATTTACAAAAAGGTTTTCCACCTGTGCAACACCAAAACCATCAAGATAATATCCAAAGTTGTTAGCAATTAATTAAAAACTTATTGTTTAGTACTAAGCATATCCAGTCAACTCTTTGTAACAAAAACACTATTTCCATAACCATCAATAAAAAATCTAGCAATAGCAGTAATCAATAATAGTAATTATACACCCTTAAGTGAAATCATTTGTTTCTATAGAAATGCTTCATCCCTTTGTAAAGTGATAAAGTGGATATTCTTGCTGCAACTGTCACAATATTGAATTCCCCTATGATAGTGGCAATTACAGAAACTTGGTTCAAGGATTACTCCAGCTTCCAGCTACCAAATTACAATCTTTTTAACAAAAACAGACCTGATGTATATAGGTATATGGTGGCATTGCAGTTTATATACGACAAGATTCCTAATTTAATGCAATTGAGCTTCATAGTAAAATGCCAGGCCAGGCATGGTGTATAATATCTCACAAAAGTAAAAAATTCCTTTTTGGATGTATTTATAGAGAGCCATCTGCAAGCATAGAAAGCAAAAATAGAACAATTAATTGTGGCCTAATAAACCTGCTGCAAATATAGCAACAAAAAAAAAGGTATGGAGTTACAAATAATTGGTCATTTCAATCACCTTGAAATACAGTGGACAACACCAAGTAGCAGCACTAAGAAAAATGCAGCAATGACGAGCACTGACTTTTTGGAATCTGTCAACACTGCAGCTCTTGCACAGCATGTCACGAAACCTACTTTTAGTAATAATACTCTTGACCTGGTGCTAACTGACAACCCCTCCAAAACTATAGAACTATTGGTTCATCTCTTGGCATCTCAATTAAAAATATTTTACATTGCGCTCTTATATAGAGTTTCTTGTTTAAACCACCAATTCACCAACCAGGGTGTTATTACTAACCAAACCAAATTATGGTAGAGGAACCTATAAAAATCTAAACAAATTTTTGCAGATGCAGAATGGAGGAAACAACTTGAAAAGTTCAAAAACAATTCTATTATGATAAACCAACTTATTGAGTTTTGATACAAAGAAGGATTAGCTAAATACGTACCAAATCAAGCTACATCATTTCAAAAACAGAGATCGAAACCAAAATGGTTTACAACAGGTAATGTTATTCTAACAAAAAAGAAATTTAACCTTTGATAAAAACTGCTAGTCAGCTCACCCATTACTCATCCATCTATCAGTCCATTCTACAAACCAACTTGCAAGCAGTTAAAAGACATACTCGCTGCACGAAAAGCTATGAATCAAAACTTGCCTCACTTCAAAATCTAATCCAAAAGTTGTAAACAACTATTCTTTCAGCCAAAAAAAAAAGCAAAGTTTACTGTTCCCTCTTTGATAAAAGGCGGCATGGAGCTTACAAAATTGCTTGAAAAAGCAGAATGTCTTATTAAACAGTTTGAGTCTGCTTTTTCTAAAATTGACCACACGAACAAGTTTACATTCCCAAACAAGACTGACCAGGTATGCGAGATTGATCAATTTGATCTTAACGAAACTGCGGTTTTTGGCGAGTTGAGTAATTTGAAGAAATACAAAGCGATTGACCCAGATGGCATAAGTCCTTATGTTCTCAATGAATGTACACTGGATTAGTTTGAACTACTTCTCTTCTGATGGTTTCATCATTTGAAACAGCTATAATACCTAATGATTGGAAAGAAGCGAATGTGATACCAATATATAAAGAAAAAGGTAAACAAAACGACCTATCTGAATATAGACCAATATCTTTAGCAGCCATAATATATAAAATCATGGAAAGATTGTTGAAAAAATATAAAATGAGTTATTTGGTTCAGCACAAATTAATCACTAAGCATCAACATGGTCTCGTAAGACAAAAATTATGTGTTATAAATTTATTAGAGACAATAGACATAACATCAGAGGCTGTGGTTTTTACGCAATCATAATCTATCTGGATTTTGCTAAAGCCTTTGTCTGTCACGAAGCGTTAGTTGTCAAATTAGAAGCCTATGGTTTCAAAGGTAAACTACTGAGATGGCTAAAAGCATTTTTTATGGACAGAAAACAAAGAGTTTTTGTTGACAAAAACTATTCTGAGTGGATAAAAGTTCAGAGTATAATCAAAAATTAATTTGACATTGAACAGCTGCAGACATATTTTAAGGCTGTGGCTAAATGGACGGGTAACTGAAAAATGGAGTTTAATCCAAGCAAATGCAAAGTATTGACGATAAAAAAAATTGTCCAAAACGAAAATCTATGACCACAAATATAGCATACAAAATCAAGATAACAGCCACACATACTTATTGTCTAGCAACCAAGAGTGAGATCTTAAAATTTTAATAACTAGTGATCTAAAATGGTCAGCCCAATCAAAAAATGAAGCAGTTAAAGCTAATGGAGCACTAGCTTCACTCAAGTGGACGTTTAAATACTGGAACCCTTCGATGTTTAAAACACTTTATACCACATTTGTGAGAGTTCACCTTGAGTATGGAAAGCCTGGATGGGCTCCATTCAACAAAGCCGATGAAAAAGTTATAGAACAAGTACATAGAAGGGCCACCAAATTATGACATTCATTAAGGGAAAAAAAGTATAAAGATCGACTAGCCTCGACTACCCAATTTTCAATCAATCAAAACTCATGGGTAGATGCAATTTTAAGGAAAACACTGGTCTTAATACTACATTCTGGATCCACGCTCCAAACAAGTCCCAATCCGGCGATTGTCCTGGGCCTGCAGGTGCAGTTAGGAGATAAGGAACGACTAATAAGGAACGACTAATCAAACAGCTCACAAATAACTGTTGTCAAAGAGAATACTTTTTATTAAATAGAGTTATTAATGTTTGGAACACACTTCCGGATGCAGTTAAAAACTCCAAAACTACTAATTCGTTTAAAACTGTTACGATGCCCATGTGAAAACAATATGAAACTTTATATACAGTTCAGCTGTCATAGTTGACTCATTTAGTCAGCTCCGCTTTTTACTCTCTCAGCTCAATCTTAATATTGTTTTATTATATATATATATATATATATATATATATATATATATATATATATATATATATATATATATATATAATAAAAAAAATATATATATAAATAATGTGTATATATATATATATATATATATATATATATATATATATATATATATAAATATATATATATATATATAAATATATATGTATATATATATATATATATATATATATATATATATATATATATATATATATATATATATATATATATATATATATATATATATATATATATATATATGTATGTATGTATGTATGTATGTATATATGTATATGTACATATATATAAATTATGTTGGTGTACTCTAAAAATAGAGTACTCAATATTCTTAAAAAACAAAGCAATAATAAATTAGTAAAAACACTTATCAAATTTTCTTCAACAACTTGTTTTGCCATCAGTAGATTCATCAGGAAGAATGTTTAAACATCAAAAGGTTCACTTACTACACTTACTTAAATTCACTTCCTTTAGAAAACCCCTATTGTATATCTGTAAATCAGTTTGAAATGTTGTAAATTAGTTTGAAATTTTTTTGAAAATGTTTTATATATTATTTTTGGTGATATATAAGGTTCTCCAACAAGTCCTTATACGATCTTAT
This sequence comes from Hydra vulgaris, assembly GCF_038396675.1. Taxonomy (NCBI): domain Eukaryota; kingdom Metazoa; phylum Cnidaria; class Hydrozoa; order Anthoathecata; family Hydridae; genus Hydra; species Hydra vulgaris. Next base: position 1,141,599 of record NC_088924.1, read on the forward strand.
CAAAGAGCACTGCGGGAGAGCATTCAGCTAGGAAGTTCACGCCTCTTTCCTTACTAATTTTGCTTTATTAACCAAAACCAGCATCAAACCTCGGACCTCTTATTTCTGAGCTAGACCTCTAACCACTGGCTCACGGATGCTATACAATTTTTATTTTACTTTAAAAGACTTTCTAAGTTCTATAGACTATTTAAAGTTTTAGATTTTGGAGAATTTTGAGAATTGCATAACACACCGAGAAGAAACTTTTAAAAAATTTATTATAGATTACATTTATGTCATCATTAAAGTTCATATTATTCCACTTTAATAATGTTAATTGATATTTAAACGTTTCCAAATTCTTTTTTGTTTGAAACAGACGAGAAGGGGGCAGCTTTGAACATTTTTAAAAAGTTTTATTATAAATTTTTTTTTTTTATTTTTACATCTTTTTTTCTTCTAAAATAGGAAGTGCTTCATTAGCATAAGTTAGCATAAATTATAAGTTGAAAATTAAGTCAGAAATCTCAATTTAGGGTAATTCCATGTCAAAGCAACAAGTCGAAACAACTAGTGATTCTTCCCGGGAATTTGTTTCCGGGAAATTCCCGGGAAAAATTTTATTCCAATTTCCCGGAGTCCCGGGAAATTTTTTTCGGGATCCCGGGATTTTTGTACACACATTTTTTAACTTTCCCGCCAAAGTCAGAATTTTTTGTTTTCCGGACCATAAGAAATATTGCTTATTTATATTGTTTACCTATTGAAATTTATCGCAGCGCATTGGGAATTTTTAAAAAAATGTCCTTAAATCTTAAAACTTCGAAGGTTTGGAGTTATTTTGCTCTTAAAAAAGCAGACGAGGCACAATGCAAACATTGTCCAAAAATATTACTATGCAAAGGTGGTTCCACTGTTGGATTGAAGAGGCATTTAGAAAAAATCCATAATATTATTTTAAATAAAGAAGAAGAACCATCAACTAAAAAACGTTGTGTTCAATTAACAATTGATTCCATGACAAAAAAAGTTTCATTGGGAGAACGATTGGCTCGTTTTGCTGCGATTGATGGTTTTTCTATTAATGCAATAACTGAATCGGATCAAATTTGTGAGTTGCTTCGTGATAAAGGCTTCACTCTTCCTAAATCGAAAACAGATGTCATGAATCTTATATATATATATTATTTGGAAATAGTCGAAGAAAATAAAAAAAAGATACTCAAAATAAAAGAAAAAAAATGCAAGTTTTGTATAGATTTGGATGAATATTCAAAACATGGCAGAAGATTTATGAATATAAATCTTCACTTTAATGAAGGCTTTATTAATCTTGGATTAGAGCGAATGTTAGGATCGCACAATTCAAATGATTGCCTAGAACTACTCATCAAAAAATTAAACATGTTTAATGTAAGTCTTACAAATGATGTAGTTTGCATAACAATTGATGGTCCTTCTGTTATGGAAAAATTAGGATATACTTCGCCTTCTGAATATCAACTTTGTTTTGCACACGCAATACATTTAGCCGTTGTTGATGTAATATATAAAAAAAAAGGTAAAAATAATAATCAAAGTACTAATGACAAAGATATTGAAGATGATGTCTTTGATGATGAAGATGATTATGATGAGGAGGAGGATCAGCAAAATGAAATTAGTGACCAAGTTCCTGATCTTGTTCCTGAGCTTCATAAAGTTCTTGTTAAAGTTAGAAAAATAGTTGTAACTTTTAGAAGATCTCCTTTAAAAATGGATTCTTTAAAGCGTTATTCTAAAAATGAATTTGGACAAGAGCTAGTGCTAATTTTGGATTCAAAAACTCGTTGGAATTCAATGTTGACCATGATTCAAAGCTTTATTAAAGTTAAAAAAGCAGTTTTTAAATCTCTCGTGGATTTCAGTTTAGAAAACTTAATGTTGTCTGATGATGAACTTACAGTAATTGAAAATTTAGCAAAAAGTCTGGAACTTATTGTCTTAGGTTCTGAAATGATTTGCAGAAGGGAAGCAACTTTATTAACAGCTGATGACACATTAAAATTTATGGTTAAAGAACTTGATGTTCAAGATTGCTACCTAGCAAAAGATCTTAAAAATGCTTTAATTGAAAGAATATGTCAAAGAAGAAAAAAAGATCTTGTTGGTTTACTAAAATTTTTAGATAATCCACAATCTTCAAAAAGTGATATGGATGATGACTTATTTAGCATGCCATCTAAAGCAGTTATGATAAATTTAGCGATTGAAATAGCTGGTCGACTTTTTCCCATAATTGAAAATATAGCAAAAGAAAAAGATAGCGATAGAAAACTTAACAATAGTATTATTGATATAAATCAGTTATCTGAATCTATGGCTGCCAGATTTGTAAAAAAAAAAGATGTTTTTGAAGTCAAGTGCAATAAATCAATTATGCGTCAAGAATTCAATCTGTTTGAAGCTACTAATAAAAGATCGCATAACTTAGATATGCTTTATAATGCGCTTTTAACTATTCGTCCTTCCAGTGTAGAGGCTGAAAGGGTGTTTAGTTCAACTGGATTTTTTTTTAACAACTATAGAACTAGATTGATCGACATTCATGTCGATGCACTGGTTTTTCTCAGAAGTCACTTTAAAGTTGTAAACAGTTACAAAAAATAATTAGAAAAATAGAAAAGTGTATTTAGTTATTTATATTTTCTCTGATGAAGATTTTCCCGGGAATTTCCCGAGATCCCGGGAACAATGTAAATAATTCCCGGGATCTCGGGAATTATTTACATTGGAAAATGGAAAAAGTCATATTTACCTTACAAATGGAAAAAGTCCGGGAAATCGCAATCCCTAGAAACAACCCAACATCTTAGAAATACTTGAACTTCGGCACAAATGTAGTTAACAGTGCCGTTAGAAATAATTAAAAATAATTTGAGCCAATTTCATTATTTCAAGAGAATAGGTCTTTGAAGTTTGAGATTTTTTTTACATTTATTTTCCGCGCTCTTAGCAACGTCTATAGCAACAATAAAATTCTAAATTATACACAGTTACAATAACCACACGTTTATAAAATTTAATAGATGTAGAAACTTTTAAAGGAAGAAATCAAAAATAAATACCCTTAAGATGCAAAAGTTATTTCACTGCTTTTCAATGCACATATATATTTTGATATTATTTTATTTTTGCAATTTTATTTTAGCATTTTTGTTTATCGTTTTGGTTATAATCTCTATAATTACACTTATTTAGTATAAAATAAAAATGAATTTCTGGTTTCTTGTTTGATTAATTAATCGGAGCAATTGGTTCAAACATTTGAGTATTAATAATAATACTTATGCGAGAATCTTTTTTTTAATTTTTGTTTTAGAAATATAAAATATTGAAATTAAAGGTTTTTATAATGGATGTAACATCTCAATCCTCAGTTGAATCAACATTAAAATCGCTATGTCATAAATAAACATTTACAAACCACATTGGAAAAAGCTTTTTTCAAGATTTAACGCCCCAGATGAGCAAAATTTAGTTGCACTAAGGTCTGGTGTTTCTCCTGCTTTGATAGTTGACAATTGTTTTCATAAGCAAAAATTATATCTTGTTTCCTGTGTTTCAGGACAAATGCTGTGATCCACTTTTGGTTTACAAAAGACCATGTAAAAGTAAATAATTTTAAGTTTATTATGCTCGTTAATACTAGGTACATTTTCTTTTATTGAGTTATTTTTTTAGTTTAGCATTTCTCAGAGAAGTCAAGTTAAGAATCATAGCTTTAAACAACAGTTTTATCAATATTGTACCTGGTCAAAAAATTTGTACATCGCTTAGTCAAATTAAAAGCTTTCACTGAATTTAATACTGAAAACATTAATATTGATAATAACGCCATTGAATGCGAAAACATAAAAAACGTATTTAACATTCAACATGAAGCTGATATAAGTAAAAGCAAGCAAAAACTTTCTAATTGTCTCAGCATAATTGGTGTGTCACTGGTTAAGCTTCACGGAAAGCCATTTGTAAATCGTATGAAAAGAAAACTCAAAACTATTACAACAGTTTTCAAAGAAAAGTTATCAAGTTCTTTGAAAATTCCATTGATAGAAACTGAAGATTTTGATAATGAATATATTCTTGATTTGAAAAAAAAGTTGCTTATTTCGAAAAAATGCTAGTTTTGGTAAATGATAAACTTAAAAAATGCTGTTCATTTTGGGACAAGATTCAAGTATTGATTTTGTGCCCACGAGAATAGTCAATTGAAGCAGCCAGCGAGTAATATGGTGTTTCAAAATATCTAATAATTAAATCTATATCTTTAGCAAAGAAAGAACCAGTTCTCGCAGTTCCACAAAGTAAACGATGTAAAATGCTGCCTGATCTAATAAATACTTTATTGAAAAATGTTTATGAAGATGTTAAAAACTCTCGCCAGATGCCTGGTCAAAAGGATTTTGTAAGTATTATTTGGAAAGTTCAGATGCAAAAGCAACTACTTTTATCAAGCTTAAAAGAGTCATTTGTCTCATTTAAAATTCTTTATCTGTATGTAAAGTTAGATTTTTCCAAGTTTAGTGTTTTAAGATCTAAATGATGTGTTTTGCCAAACTCATCAGGCACCCATTCTCTGTGCGTTTGTATCTACCACCAAAATATGAAGTTAATTTTCTTACCCATTAAAATTAATTACCATGAGCTATATAAATTTATTGTTTGTGATATGCAAAACAATGAATGTATTTTACATCGATGTACTCAATGTCCAAAAATACATCTAAATTAAAAGAAAAATTATTTGAACTAATAGGGGAGTTTGAGGAAGAAGATATTTTTGAATTTAACAATTGGATTACAATTGTTAAATTCAATTACAATTGGGTACACAGCTCGTGAGCATACCAGATTATGTAAATATGATGATGGAAAAACTAGCACATTCATATTTTTCTAAATATTTTAAAAATCTGAAAGAAGAACTGCAGTCAAATAATGCAATAAGTCTTGTAGATTTTTCAGAAAACTATAGTTTTGTTGTGCAGGATAATTATTACAAGGTTTCCATCGGAATAATCTTTAGTGCACACTTCATCCAGTAGTTGTTTACTATAAAAGAAGATAAAGTTTACGAGGTACAAAAATTAATTATCAATAATTTAAAGCAAAAAAAACCCAGCATTGTAAATGTGATCTACTTTTCTGGTAGCTAATCATTTCAATATAAAAACCGTAAAAGTATTTTTGACATATGTTAGCATAAATCAGACTTTAGAATAGATGCAAAAAGGGTTTTCTTTGCAACCAGCTACCGAAAATAACCTTGTGATAGTATAAGAAAAATAGTTAAATGGCTTATAGCTAACGCTAGTTTGCAGAAAATTTCTACAAATCAAATATTAAACTCATGTGATATGTTTATTTCGTATCAACATCAAAGGTATAAAATTTATTTTTATTTCGTTTGATTGTATGATAGCAACAAGAATGTTACAATCTGAACGATTTTAAAATGTAGAAACAGTACAAGAGACTTCAAAATGAAGTTAAGATGAAATGCTGCAGTGATGACGCTATGCCTAGTTTACTTACAAGTTTAGAAGTTGTGAGATGTAAGGTGATGTGCAAAGTTGATGTTGAATTTAAATTTATGCACCAACATAGCCCTTGAGTTTTGAAAGATATTTGCTTGCTTCCTTGTACCAATTATTACTTAGAATCCACAGTTTGCATGTCTATGATATATATGACAATATTTTGAATTTGTTAAAAATTACCTTATTTTAATTTGTTTTACAGTTCAAAGAAAAACAAAAGAAAAAGAAAAAAAGAATACCTTTTATTTTCTGGTTGTACCTAAACATAAATATCTATCATGAACATAAATATCTATCAATCTTCTGGCTCAATCTCAATATCCTTTCTATCAAAAATAAAATTAGTTTTTTTAGATACGTAAGTTAAAAAACAGCTTAGTTTTTTCAGTTTATTTTTTCAGATATTTTTATATACTTTTAAGATTATGAAGTTTAGAAATAAATTGATCATAACCTTTTCTGTAATTCTTCTTTAGGCAAACGTGTTTACTTAAGCTCTTCTTAAGGTTAACATGTTTACTTTTAAATTTTATTAAAATACCGAATTACACTTATTAGTTTATTAATAAATAAACATATAATTTCTGAGTATAATTTTATGGTTTAGCATCTAAAAATATGTGGATAATTTAATTTATAGTTATGGTAACAACGTATATATCGATGTTCACCTGTTACTAAGGACGTTGCTAGGGGAGCGCGGTAAGAAAACATGTTACTTAGTTTTATATTTCAAACGAGCATAACTTCTAAAATATTCCAATTTGTTTACAACTTTGGGGCATTCTTTTTTAGCGTAGTTAATTATCTTTGTTCCAAAAATCAAGTAATTTAGAGACGGTGGATTATTTTTTTGAATTTTTGTTGTTGTTTTGATACGGGATTACCCTTCAGCAACATGCACAGAAATGTTTGAACCCGGGGTTGCTTTGATTTTGTAAGTGGCTGTTTTAAAAATATTATCGGTAAATAATTTTTAAAAAATTAGATTTAGAAATTTCTTTAAATAAATAGATGTAGTTTTAGAGCATTTTTACTCTTTTTTACTAGATATTTCTATTGCCACATTTTATACCTATTTCAGCTGTTAAATATTTGAAGCTTGTACAGTAGCGCATTGGATTCGTTGCTTGGAAGACTTCTTATTGTGGCCGGGGTTTCACTTTTTCTTTAGTTTTTTTTTTTTTTAATGACACATTTGATCTCTGATTTTTTTTTATCTTTTTGATATTCGAAAAAGCGTAACATCATATCACGTGGTTTTTTGGGTGAAGATTATGATTATATTATACAAAACGTTTTTTGTCAATTCGGAAAACAAAATTAATCACCAAGGATGAGGTCAAAAAAAGAGAGAGTATTACTCTTAAATCAACATAAATTATTCGCTAAATGATTTATTAAACTTTTTATTAAATTCGCTAAATGATTTATTAAATCGCCTTATCTATTGCACTTATGTTATATTATCTATTGTAGCTTTAAATATTTTTATGTTAAACCCGATTAATTACAGAAAAAAAGTCATTATTTTTTATCACTCAATACAAAATATTTCATAATCTAAATACAGAATATTTTCTATAAAAGAGTTTACACATAAAGAAACATACATACAAACTAAATATAAGATACAAAAATAGAACTTTAAACGTGTCAAGAACTCATTACAAGTATTACAACGAAGACATTGTCTGACGCAATCATTATACGAAAAAGATACCGACATAATGCAAATAATATACAAATAAAATACTGATCAGAAGTAGTAATTTACACCATTAAAATCAGTAATTAGGCAACTAGTACAAAAACAATCGTAATCGAAGACATACGACTTGAAATAAAATTAAAAAAAAAGTTTTTTTAAACATTGTAAACAATTATTAAACATAATATATAAATTATATTTTGGATGGTGATTGCAAACAATTTAGCCTGGAACGATAAAGTGTTTGTAAAGTGTTTTTAAAGAAATGATATTAATTATAAAACTTAAAACATATTTCAAAAAAATTTAAAAAAAAGTCGGATTCCCAATATGTTATACCAACCCTCCATAAGTTATACTAAAGTATACTATAATTACACACGATATATGACTCGTTTGTGACTAACTTTATAAATAAAAGAAATTAACACTAAATCTTCTACTTTTGAAATATGATCTTCTTTCCATTTTCGACTTAAAACAATAACTAAGCAACAGTAACTGTAACTAAGCAACAGCAACTGTAATGAGAGTCAAAGCAAACTACCAGTAATTTTTCTGTATTGATTGTATTTAACTTTATATCTGTTACTTACTGCGTCGCATTAAAATGTATTTTATTAAAATCCGACTTTTTTTCTTGTGTTGTTTTAGGAAAATTTAAATTCTCACGTGTAGTTTTTAACTTTTAATTTTGTTTGTAATGTTTAATTTTAGTTAAATATTTTGATGTATAATATAACTGCATAAAATCTCATTGTAAAAACTTCAATTGCTAAAATTTAGTGGATGTTGCAATAATGAAATAAAGTCACTATAATTCTAAGGCGTTGCAATAATTCTACCTATATCTCTTATTTTGTCCATCAATTTTGGACCCTGCTGTGAGTCAACTATTGGAACGCTCATTTTGCTTCTTTCGATAGCCTTATCACTTTGTACTTTGAGGATTGGGTCTTTTTTATTGTCTAAAACTTTTTCAGCTAAATTGCTTAAATCTCGTTTTTGTAGTTCTACACTTTTTATGATATTATCCAAAGGATTTATGTTTGACATTCTTTGAATAGCAGCTGTTAATGTACTATCAACCGGAATGTCGTGAAAAACTGGGTTAGCAAGACTTGCAAGAAATTGCTCTTTTTCAATTTCTTTGTTGGTCAACATTGCATTGGACATGTCTGCTTCATATGGATGACTTTGTATAAAATAGTTTTTTATAGTTCCAACTTCAACTTTAGGTTCCGCTTTGGGGTTTAAAAGCATATTATTTGGTAAATGCAGAAGACTGTTTGGGTCAGGGTTAGTTATAGTAAAAGCTGATGTTGCTTGAGACAAAACTTCTTTATTATTTGCTTCATTTATGTCACTTCGTTGAGCAATGTTTTGTTGAGGAAGTGTATCATGAAAAAATTGTGGAGAAAATATTTTGAGATTTGTAACTTTATGTCCGTCGGGAACAAACGATTTCTTTTCTAGAAACCCAAATCTGTTAAATATTTCTACATTCTCTGTTGTCTGACGACTCCTAGAGCTAGGATCGGATATTAAAGACCCCGTTGATAAACCAGGGATAACTTTAGGTAAATTAACTAAAGATTCATGACCAGTTTGAGGAAGTGACTGGTCCGTTTCACCATTTAACAAATTTATCTTATGAAATAAAGCTAAATTTTGAGGTATAACTTTTCGCTTTGTAATCTCAGGTTTTTCAATTGATTTTGCATCTTTTTGAAAATTGTTTACTTTTGCGTTGTCTTTTGAGACAACAACGGGTAGCAATGAGGAGACTTTCGATGGTTCTGATGGTTTAACTGGTGCTTGTTGAGTCATAAACAGTTTTATTGTATTTGGTATAATGTTAGATTTTGGTGCCGGCTTTACACCAAAACTATTTAATCTCCATTTGTCCATTATACCTTCTGCAGTTGCAGCCTAAAAAAAATTTTAAACTATTCAATATTGATTTTTTTACCGTTTAAATTTTGCTATACGTCATATTTATTTACAAAAGTAACTATAGTATTAAAATTAATTTAAAGACCTCATTAGCTGTTGTTTGCTTCGAATTTCTCATAGAATTTAAAGCATACATATATGCTTGCTGTTGAATTAAATCCTGAGTAGCAAGTGCAACTCTTTGCAATGGCGCTAAAAAGATATATAAATATATATATATATATATATACATATATATTTATATATATATACATATATATATATATATATATATATATATATATATATATATATATATATATATATATATATATATATATAAGTATATATATAAGTATATATATAAGTATATATATAAGTAGGGGAGAGTGGGGCACCATGATACATGGAGCACCATAAAACATTGTAGCTGTGGAGGTATCTTAAGAGTTGTGAGAACAACTTTCGTATAGTGAAACAGTTACTACTAGAGCTATGTTTTGTAAAAAAAAAAATCATTTAACATCATTAGGCTGCATGGGGTTGAAATTTGTGTTTTTTGATGACAAAGTAATTTATTAATTTTTAAAGCTCTTAAGTTTTAAGGTACCTTATTCAATGTGTCTATTTTTTTTGTTTTTTTGTTATTCACCTCCAAAAGGCCGAGAAGGCCACTACAGACGAGGAGGCTACCTAATAGTGGTTATAACCCTCTCTCAACTTTATAACTCCGAAACACGAACCTTGACCTACAAGGCCGCTGCGCGGAGAAACAAGTTGAGCGCGGTAATACCAGGGATGTGGTGGGGATCAAACTCGGAACCTCTCGCTTATGAAGCGAGCACTTTACCACTACACCACTACCACATTTTATTGGTAAGTAACATTATTTTGTAAACTACAATCCATAAGCTTATAATACAAAAAATAAAGCATTTGTTTTCTATTAGAAAGCGTGGGGTAACTTAATACAGCATTTGTGGGGAGCCCAAAACTGTAGAACAGTACTTCATTGTGTCATAAAAAAATCTAAAAATCATTTCTTCTTATATTTATAGTCAATTTTTAAAAGATTTATGTAAATACAATACAAGGAGATCCCATTCCGATACAAAGCTGTCATTTATTGACGCTTAAGAATGACACTTAAAACAATATATTATCTGGTCTTCTGAAATGTGATTTGGACCATTGGAAGCATTAATTGGGTTATAAATGATAATTTTTTTATATTTCAAAAAAAACTTTTCTCTATGTTTTACACTTTTTATTTACTTTTTTTTATGATCATAGAGTGTATCAAGGTACCCCATGGCACAGTTGAAAATAGTACTACAAAATCATACCATAAATGTTTTTTGTTCAAATTTCAATTTCACTACTGAAATTTTATTTTTATCTTTTTTAATAGTTTAATAGTCAATCTTACCTATAATGTAGTAATTTTACCTAAGTTTATGTAAAAGATCATTTTTGAAGCCCATTTCATATTTTTGAAAATTTTCAATTTAAACTTATTTGCTTCATAACTTTAAAAGTTATTTTCTATAAAACTTTTTATGAATAAGTATAAAGTATTATTTTTGAAAGCATCATGTTATGGAGATTTTAGAACAAATTCATTTTTTTAATTATATGGTTTTGTTTACAAATAATTAATTGAACTATATAGTAAGAAAAAAAAAAATTCTTAAAGTTCAACGATAATTTTGGCAGTCAGCGATGCTTCCCAACGCTTTATTTTTATAATTAATTAGTAGGTTTATAAAGTTATAGATAAAAAAGTAATAAAAGTTAGAAAATAGAAAACCGCTTTTTTTCGTGGTTTCAGACTATCTGTTTATAACAAAAGATTTTTTTGTCTAATTTTTATTGAGAATTAATTTTGATGGATATACATTTAATTATTTTAGCATTTTGTGGTGAAAATTTTATAAATATACATAATTCTACAAGCTCTCTCCTCAGGTGTTATGATAAATGCTGAAAGTTTTGGGACATATACTACAGAAACTGCCCACATTTATGTGAGTAATTATAGCTGGTACTCTAAGCCGTCTTCAGTACACAAAATTTTACTTCATGGAGAAAATATCATAAAACATTTTGCAGTACTGCCTATCGGTCAACTTTCAGAAGATGCGCAAGAATCCCGTAATAAAGATTATAAAAAATTTCGCCTCCATCATGCCAGGAAATGTTCTAGATTAGCTACAAATAAGGACGTATTTCATACTCTTCTGTACACTTCCGATCCCTACATCACCAGCATTAGAAAACCGTACATCAAAAATGTCCAAGAACTCGATGAAGATACTTTGCAGCTTTTGAAAGTCAACTTATAATTTATTCCATAAAAACTCACTGTATAAAAGTTGTTATTAATAAACTATTCTGAATATTGCTATAATAAGCATTTCATAAACTCTTGAAAATATGTCATGTAATCATGTAAATGTTTAAATATATGCAAATTAATTAATTACACGCAACTATTAAAAAATCAAATTAGTAAAGCAATTAAACCTTGCATAAGGAAAATATTTGTTTAAAAGTTTAAAAAATACGTTTGTTTTTTTTGTCTTGAGATTAGTCAAACGCTCGTATTAATGTTTTTTTATTATATAAATTTAATAATTATATATTTTCCAAATAAATATTTTTTGTCGTTTCTAATACTTTTAAAGCTTTTAAACAAAATTAAAAAGAACATGTTTAGTTGAAAGTAAAAAAACAAATGAAAATTGTGAGGATTTTGATTTTTATTTATGAGTTTTATATTAAAATATTTTTTATAAAAAATATTTCCTCAGAAGCCTCATATACTACTCTACATTTGTGCAAAATTTCAACACTTTATCTTTAGTAACAAAAAAGTTATTGATTTTTGATCCAAAATAGACCTTTATTTTCCACTGTGCATGGGTGGGGCACCTTCAAACAAATTTTTAAATTAACTTTAAATAGTCTCACAAGTTTATTTTGTTATATTTTGGTCATTTATAAATTTAAGTTTGTAGGTGTAAATTTACTCTACAAATTAAACCAATTGCCTAAAAAAAAGCATATTAAATAAGTTGCTACGAAGCAAAAACCAAAAGTGTGTCATGGTGCCCCACTCTCCCCTATATATAAGTGTATATATATACATATATATACATATTTATATATATATATATATATATATATATATATATATATATATATATATATATATATATATATATATATATATATATATATACATATATATATATATATATATATATATATATATATATATATATATATATATATATATATATATATATATATATGTATATGTATATGTATATGTATATATATATATATGTATATGTATATATATATAAGTATATAGTATATATATTTGTATATATATATATATAAGTATATATATATACATATATATATATATATATAAATATATATATATTTTATATAAATATATATTATATATATACTTATATATATATTTTATATAAATATATATTATATATATACTTATATATATATTTTATATAAATATATATTATATATATACTTATATATATATATACATATATATATATATATATATATATATATATATATATATATATATATATATATATATATATATATATATATATATATAGATATATATATATAATATATATATATATAATATATATATATATACTTATATATATACATATATATTTTTTTTAAAGTTTAAAAAAAACAGTTTTTTTAAATTAAAAAAAATCTAATTTTTTTTTTTTAATGTTATGTTGTATCTCAAATGAAGAGAAATAATATAATAATTTCAAAATTTTTTTATACATAAACTATTATTTTGGATTTTTTTGCATAAAGATGAGATTTTTAAAATAAAAATAAAAAGTATATTTTTAAAAGGTTTTAATAATATATATATATATATATATATATATATATATATATATATATATATATATATATATATATATATATATATATATATATATATATATATATATATATTGTAAAAAATAATTATTATTCATGAAACTTTTATATTGCTTTGCATTATTTAAGACACATCATACTTCAAATTTTTTTTTTTTTTGATAATATAAGGCTTAAATGGTCAAGGATCTTGTAAATTCAATCATTTGGCTACCCCTTAAAAAATTAACTGAGAATTAAATACTTGTATTGGCAAGCTTTTTTGCGACCTCTTCTCCTTTCTTACAAATCTTCATTTGTTTTAAATAGTCCATAAGAATCATCTGTCCATCTGAATATTGCTTCACTAAGCTACTGCATTTGTCAGGAATGTTCTTTGGGATAACTAATGCTAGATAATTAAATTTTAAGAAAACTTTTAAAAAAACAATTACTTTTATCTTATTAAGAAAAAAAAATGTAAAAAATTTACCAGCTGTTTTGTTTGTCACAGTTTTTACATTTTCTTTCAACGATTCTAAAATTCGTTAATGATTAACTTTTTAAATACATAGAACAACTTGAAATAATACTTATTAAAAACAATTAATAATAAGGTTATGAAAATACATATTTTAAATAATTTATTATTTAAAAAGTGTGAAGATTTAGCTAGATTTAACTAAAATACTATAAAAAGTCGAATAGCGAACTTTCCTAAACACTTTAGTTTTAAAAAATTATTGTCCTGGTCAGTTCCTGCTGTTGCCATGGTCATTTGGTGTTGTTGTCTTAAGCAGCTTTTTTGGAACAACAGTTACTTTCTATTTTATTTTGGAAAAACAAGTTAAGAAAACACACTTCTTAACTTGTTAAATCCAAAGATTAAATAAAAATGTTTTATGCATATTGTAATGTTATAACCACAATTAATAGAAAACACAACTACTTTATGATATCCATAATTTTAATAATCTATTAATAAAAAATACAACAAATTGCAATAACCACAAATAAGTCATTTGATAACAACAACAACCTTTTTCATTTATCCTCTTCTTAACTTCACAGAAACCCTCATACATGTAGTATATCATACTTGTAACCGGGAACTGAAAAATGCAATTAACACAATCCTCCATCCACAAATCATTTAAAAAGTTCTAAATAAGCTGTTTTACAACAGCTTTGACTGAACCTTTGATTAATTAAAGTACTAAGTTAAAAAAGTGTCCTAGATTGTTCGTGTAATCTTTTGGAATCACTATCCTTATTATTCTTATCACACTCTTCATATAAAATTTCACTTAGAACTAATGTTTTAATTGTTTCTAGTAATTGATCTACATTGCTAAACAAAGAAATAATTGTGCCATCTGATATTTTATCTGATATTTTTATCTGATATTTTATATTTTTAGGTTTGCTACAATTCTGAAACATTTGATCTCATATGGTACAACCATTCAAAGTGAATACTTTGTAGCTGATATTTTCAATTGCTGATATGATAAAAGCATCAAACTAATCTATTCCTTACCCCTACTACTATGGTTTCTTACATAAACTAGGCCTTTTACTTAAAAAGAACAATTTTAATTCTAGTTACAACTGAAAGCAACTTTTCATTAATTTCGATGCCGATTTTAGGATCCAAAATCAACAATAGATTTCTTAATCTTCTACCCTATAAAAGCTGAAGAAAAAAATGTAATGCTAGATGATACTTAAAGAGGAACTGACACAATTTTGTTTCAACATTTCCTATTTCCCATTTCCATTTCCTAGGAACACATTTTAACATGTCCTTTAATGATTTTACATTTAAAAGCTTCTTCACTGCCTCTACTTCACTTTCAAATTTTTCCTCAATAAATTATGCTTTTCCTCAATAAATTGTGCAGCTGCTAAGTAATTGAAACCGCCCTAAATATGTTAGCATTTTAATAGTTAACTTTTTGATAAATTGAAAAACATTTATGACTGCTTCCACATTTTGTATTATTGGTCTACAACCTTGGTTGATTATTAAACCACAAAATATTATCTCAGTTGATTGAAAAAACCTCAGTTACCTTGTTGCATGAAAAAGCACTAAAATACTTCTTGAAAAGATTCTTTTAACATTCTTAATACAAATTATATCTTGTTTAAATATTCCATGATATTGACAGAAATGAGTGTATGCCCACCTGTATCTTTACAAACTACAACCTTCCCAATAGGGTGTTGACTTTTTGGTATCTCCAGTTTCCTGTATAAAAAAAGAACTTTGGTTTGAAAGGAACTGAAAAGTCGCCATGACACTTGATTACACGCTGGGTCCCATACATAAGTGAAATTGTTAGCTTGTTATCAAAGGTCATGGTGGGTAACCTGTTTCAAAAAGTAAATAAAACCAATGACTTTTAGTTTAAAAACAATGACTTTTTTAGTTACTTTCAAAGCAAAGTTCATCTATACAGGAAATTGGAGATACCGAAAATTTACCAGAAAGTCAACATCCTACTCCCCTTATTTTATGTCCGTTTCTCTTTGATGCCACTGAGAACATTAAACTGAAGAGGAGTCAACTAATACAAACCTTGGTGCGTATTTATTGCCAGAAATTCTTGTAAAGTTTCATTTAACTCAAGTTGCTAGTAAACCTGGGACAAGTCAAGATTCATGTATTTCTGTTCTAGTGCAATAGTGGCTGATCAGTTCTTTTTGCTATTGGATAGGTATACAGATGGGCTGTTTTATTTTAATTTTATCTTCCTCATGGACTAGTAGAATTTTTTGAATCCTTTAAAATAGGCACTATAGATACCCCTTGGTCTTCTAAGCAATCAAGTTCTCAAGTTCTTTTTTATTTCTAGATCCCAAAGTAGGTAAAAGGTACAGGTCTTAATTTCAAATAGTTTGGTTGTGCACCCTCACGTACATGCATGTAGTACTTTCAAGCACACTAAACTATCACTAAACACTTCTGAAAATTTCTCTACGAACACTTCTACCCTTGACTCACCTCTAATTTTTTTGTAATTTTGAGTTTTTTCATTCCTTACACAATTCTAACCATTCCAGATTTAGTCTCTGTTATATTACAGTTATAGGCAAGCTGCAACATTGTTCTTTATACTCCAATTCAACAAGCCTGACTCCTGCTGGTTTAACAATTTCTCTTGTGTATTTAACACTGAATCAGTTCTTCTTAATATTTCCTAATTCCCTAATTTCCTAAATTCCCTTTCACTCTTCTGAAGACTGAAATACTAATTACAAACACAGCAGCCCCTGTGTCAAATTCCATACAAACCTACTTACTTTTGATTTTTTCATTAATAACTACTGCCTTTGAGATTCCTTGCGTAATAAATACAAGGTTTAAAAATCAACTTTATTTTCATCTGCTTGGGCAGCATTTTCCTAAACTGATTTCTCCAAAATCTTACTTTGTTTCAACACTAGAAATCAAAGATTTTACCTTGGAAATTGAAAGGGAACTTTTTAAAAAAGTTTTCTCTTCTTTGATTAACAATAAATCTATGAAAGTAAAAACAAGCAAAATTTATCTCTAAATAAAGTAGCTTTAAAGAATCACATGAACAGAAACAAAGACAACAGAAAGTACTGAGTGTGATAGTGGTGGGATTAGAAGTTTTAGATAACTATAATGCAAATAAACAGGTAGCAGACAAATTCATTAAAGCTGTTAGTATCAATACATCACTTATCATAAAAGTCAGAGGTTTTAGTTTCAAAAAACCCAAAACAGAATTCAGAAAAAACTAACTCATGCAGGTCACAGTTAAAAATTCTAAAGCACATTCTCTGTCCTTGTTAAAAGACGAATATCACGATCTTATCACATCTGAGTAAAAAGAAATGCTTGTTAGGGAAGATCAAATGGAGGCAGAACAGTACGAACTAAATTAAGTTGAGAAAAAAAAAGAGCAAAATAATGAACATGTGAATATAAAGCTGATCAATACTCCATTTTGTTTAGTATTATGTCGACACTTTAACTGTGTTAAGCCAATTGATGCAAAGAGCTAATTACTCACCTGAGATCAGTCTTTGCCGACATCAAGAAAGTTATAGACACTGTCGCTAGTGTTAAAAAATCACAAATCACAACAAACATTGTTATCAAAAGTTCACCCCCAGCTAGAACCAATGAAGCATCAGCCTCAACTATCCTAGACAGTAAAACAATCGACAACAACAACAACAGTAAAACCATCAACAACAATGACAGTAAAACCATCAATGACAACGACAGTAAAACCATAAATGATGACGACAGTAAAACCATCAAACCTCAATATTATAAAAAAAATGCTTAACTTAACTATCACATTTAATTAGAAGTTTTCCTGTCATATCAACTTGTTTCTCCGCGCAGCGGCCTTGTTCGTCAAGGTTTGTGTTTCGGAGTTATAGAGTTGAGAGAGGGTTATAACCTCAATTAAGTAGCCTCCTCATCTGTAGTGGCCTTCTGGGCCTTGGGGAGGTGAAATAACAAAACAAAAAAAAAAATATCTCATCAGTCTGAATTATCAAAAACCTATTAAGTAAAGGTTGTCAGGAACATCAACTTTTGGGCAAACAATTCATGCTTACAAAATCAAATCAAAACTGACAAGTTGAAAATCAGAGTGTAATCAAACATCAAGAATAAATGCCCACGCTATATTTTCATTGCTAAGAAGTGGTTGAGGTTTCAGGTACTGCTATTGAAGAGTATAACATCATATATGAAACAAAGCTGGAAAGATAAGAGGTAGTGCAGCTGCCTATATCAAAGACAAACTCAAGAGCATGCTCACAAATATTGAACAATTTAACAAAAACTCTATTGAACAGCAATGGATAAAGCTGGATTTAGAAAAAGAATCACTCCTTCGGGGGTGTATCTACCGAGTACCACATAAAGCTAGCACTCCATATTTACCAAATCAATTCAGATTGCTACAGAGCTACTAAAAACAATTGGGAGTGACTCCATAAATCTATATGTTAACTTCAATTTCAAATACATAAGTTATGAAAGTGTTAATGCTAGAATAGATGTTACAACAGCAGTCAACATATTGACTAAAAGCTTACCTGACATAAAGTCTTAATTAGAAGAAAACCATCTTATTCAATTTTCCCAATCTTTTTGAATTCATATCCTAAAGATTAAAAGTCCATCTTCCACTTAATTATAACAAGCAAGCTAGACTGGTTAATTAACTTAACTCAGGCAGAACTGTTGGGGTTGGCATTAGGTCTGAAAGGACAAGATTACCTAACTATTGTAGGTTTAATGGCAACAGCAATAACAAATAAAACACCAAATATTTCTCAGTTAATTTAGAGCAGAGCAAACTACTTGTATTAGAAGTTATGACTGGAAAACAGTATTTAAAAGTTGAAAAATATACTATACTAATATTTTAGGGGCCAAACAATATACTTTTGGGTTTTATGCTAATTTATTCTAAACCAGTTCATTTAATGAGAAGTTGTTTTCAACAAAATAAAAATTAAAAATTATTTTACTGATAATTATGACTTATTAAGCCATAAAAAATTGAACAAGTCTGAGATGTGATGTTCTTTGGTAAACATAAATATTTAGTTGGTTGCCTCAATAGATCAAGTAATTTTGTTTGGCACTTTTTGATTTAGTTTTTAAAGAAGTTAAATTGTGACGATGAAAGGTGGTTCAAAGATGTTTTATTTATGAGAGATTTTTATTTTATTAATAACAATTACTTATTAAGTCATAAAAATCATTAAATTAAGCCACTTATTGTAATGATATTAATATTGTTTCTTTTTTTTAAATATATATTCTATTTTGAATACAAAAATTACCATTTAAAAATCTATAATTAAAACAAACCAATCATTAGCAGCTGTATTTTAAACAAAATCTATCTTCATATAAAATCTTATTTTTACTTACTTGTTTTAACAGGAACTTTTTCGACTTTTAGTTGAACTGGTAGACTTACATTCTTACTAGTAATTAGCTCTTTATCTTCGTCTTCTGGTTTTTTTTCTTCAGCACTATATATCCTCGAAAGATCATTTTGTGTTTCAATAGATTTGTTAAGAAGAGCAGCTGCTTGTTTGGTGATATCAGAGCGGCTTGCGCCATTGTGCAGAATCTGTATATATAAATGTACAGTTTAAAAAATAATAATAAAATTATGGGTTATAAAAACAATTACTGTAATATTTTCAATTCAAATAATTTACTGTTATTTGTTTTTCTTTTACATAAAATTATCTTGTTATCAAACAAGCTTTTGATAAAATAAAATAAAAAGTCAAAGCACCATCCAGTATTTTAAGTATGTAAATATATTACATAGAGCATAGTCTGTAATTTAAAGATTGAATAAAGTACGATGTCTAGTGTTTAACGTTAAAAAGAGCGCCATTACTTTATGCCTTTTTATACAACTTTATTTCTTAATAACATTTTAAATCAATTTTATCTAATCTTTACATGTATGTATATCTATATCTATTATATATATATATATATATATATATATATGTATATATATATATATATATATATATATATATATATATATATATATAATATATATATATACATACATATATATATACATACATACATATATATATATATATATATATATATATATATATATATATATATATATATATATATATATATATATATATATATATATATATATATATATACAACCCGTAGATGTTGTCCGAAAGTTTTTTCCATATTTTGTTGACAAAAAGTAAAAATTAAAATGCAGGACTGGAATTATTTTTTTTATTAATTGAGAGACTGCCTGCCCCAATTAAACCCTCAGTCGATGTAGCAACACTCCCTTGCGGGTCAGGCTATTTGTCAGTCGATGTAGCAGCACTCCCTTGCGAGTCAGGCTATTTGTCAGTCGATGTAGCAGCACTCCCTTGCGAGTCAGGCTATAAGATAGTCGATGTAGCAACACTCCGCGCATGATTTACAGTAAAAAAAAATAAAAATAAAAACATTTTATTAAAAAAATTAAAAATAAAAACATTTTATTTAAAAAAATAAAAATAAAAACATTGTTTATATTGTTAAAAACATTCAGAATGTTTTTAAAACATTCTGGTCAATTAAATTTGCGTTTTTGTAGTTTTTTTAAAAAACGATTTATTTGTAATTAAATTAATGGTTTTCACTTTCGTCCAACACGCAAATGTTGGACGCAAGTCAAAAGTAATTAAAAGTGACGTATGTGTTGGCGTAAGAATCACTTTTTTCCTTCCGCTCTTCCCAAAGACAACAAACTATAGATCTATATATATATATATATATATATATATATATATATATATATATATATATATATATATATATATATATATATATATATATATAATAAATGTATATTATTGAATCCTTCCTTTCCAATTGTAGCATAAAAGTTGGCCTTGATGGACAAACTTTTATGCTACAATAAACTCTTCTTTTTATTCTGTAACTTTAGGGAAACCTCAAGATTCAATCCTTGGCCCTATACTCTTTTTAATTTACATTAACGATCTTCCAGACATTCTCACATCATTCGCTGGGATTGATGTGAGAAAAACTAATAAAAATTTTTTATTAGTTTTTTTAATTAACTAAATGAAACTTTATTCCTTTCATACTAAAAGTCTAAAGTAATTTTATAATTATAGATATAAACCTACCTGTCTTGCGACAGAATGAACTCAAATCATGTAAGATTTTAAAGGTCAAACAGACCTACCCTCAATAACTACTGCATTATTAGGACATCTTAATTCAACATAGAGGTGACAAACTTTGTTTTTGATGAGGACTTTAAAATAGAATTATCCTGTTATCCCTAAGGTAGCTTTTATTAATTAATCATTATCTATTTTTTATTATGATAACGGGTCATTATAGCCTACTATAGTAATTGTTAAATTGTTTAATTATACAACAAATTTAGTGTATTGCTTATTTTTTAAAAACAGTCACCCAAACTTTCTAATTTTAATAATTTTTTATTATCTTTCAAAAAAAAGTTTATAGTAAAGCTCTATAGGGTCTCTTCGCCTTCCAATTTTAAATAGCATCTTAACTATTATTTCAATTTTAAAAACTTTTTCTTAAGACAGTGAAAAATTTGTATAACCATTCATTCTCTCCATCAATTAAGTGACAACTAATTATGCTACTTTATTACAGTCAGAGTTATTGCATCCATTTAATATTATTAAAATTAGGTTATAATTATCTTTATATCATTGGGCAGGTTTCACCTTCAATATTTTAGAGGGCTATGTTTTTGGTAAACAGTCGATATTTTATTTTGCCAAGTTCCTTGAGAAAAAATTAATTTATTATTTACCCCAACTTGATTTAGGATTTTTTTCTAATCTTGTCTTTCTAACTTTTCTAACATTTATTCTTGCCTTTCTAACTTTTCTAATTTTCACTTTTAGACAAGGTGCAAAAACGCATTGTAAACATAGTTAAACCTGCTCTTGCAGCCAACCTCCAACAATTATCACATCGTCATAATGTTGCTTCTCTTTCTCTTTCCTACAAATACTATAATGAGCACTGCTCTTAAGAGCTAGCGTCTCTTCTGCCACCTACTAAAATTCATTTTTTAGTTACTCGTCATTCAATTAAGTCTCATCCTTTTTCTGTGACTGGTCCTAAGTGCTCCAAAAACTCTTATTCCTCTAGTTTTTTTCCTCAAACATCAGTTCTTTGGAATTCGCTTCCTTTATCTTGCTTTCCTGATTTATATAAATTGCAATCCTTTAAGTCGCCTGTCAATCGTTATCTTGCTCTACAATCTTCATCTTTTCTCTTCCAGTAACTTCCAACTCTAATTAGTGGTTGCCTGCAGCCTTGTTGGAAGTGAAGATGTTTAAAAAAAAAAATCTCACAAAAGTTCCACTTACCGTTACAAGCTTATAAAAAAAACAGATACAGAAAAAATTAACAATGATATTTTTGTGCACCTAATGTTTTGTCTCTATAAGAATTGCTTTTTTACTCAAAAAAAAAGTACTAAGCAATTTTTATAAAAAGTGAAAGGTACATACTGACTTAAAGAAAAACATGCAAGAAGTCATCAACTGAGGGTGAGGGTTGGAGCAAAGTTAGGGTTATATTTTTAATAAAATATTGATATATTTCTATAAATATTTGCTTTATCACTAAACAACTTATTAGTTCAGTATTGGTAGCAGTATTGTAAAGAAGAACAGCCTGTATCCTTTGGACACTGTTATGCTCCCCCCCCCCACCTACTAATAAATCATCACATTTTACTGCTCCTTTCCCCCTAAAATTAAGCAGCAAATATGTCCCCCGCCCCTGAAAATTTTTTTTATGGTTTTAAATATGATAATATTTTTAATTTTTTAGATGTTTTTAGTTATCTAATGAATACATTTTAACACATAAATATTTTTTATCATTAATATTACTTAGAAAGTCATTATTTGTACGTGTGTGCAAATAAAAAGCCCACAACTTTTTACCTAAACTACATATTGGTGCATGCCCTGGATAATCATAATGGCATAATTTGAGGCGCAGCTAATGGGATGAGGATGGGAACAAATTTTGGATTTTGATGTTTTATTTAAAAGTTGCTTTATATGTTTTAACTAATACTGTTGATCAGTTATAACTTATTATTTAAACTTTTTAAAGTTTCATACAATAATAATAATCAATACATACATAAATTGACTGATATGGCTGTAGTAGCAGTGTAGTTAGTTCGACTGACTTAAATATGTATGCGGGAAGTGTACATATGTATATGGAGTGTACATATATTATTTTTTGCGCTCCTATAGTTTGATATAAAGTTGTTCAAGTTAATAGTGACTACACGGACAAAATATATATTTAATTTTTGATAAATATTTTATTTAAATAACTTCTTTAGCAATATGTTAGTGTTGCAGTGCAGGTTATATTAACATTTTATTATTTTATTTTAATGCGTTTTAACTATTGTTGTTTAATAATTATTATATTATTATTTTTATTTAATAACTACATTATTGTTAATCATTTTTTAATCGATGATAAATCGGCTATATCATTGACTAATAAAGCTGTAGACACAGTGGACTCATTATTTGATTAAAATTTACAATAATTTATAAAAAGTAAATTCCAATTTATGTTAAACTGTAATAGCCACAGCCAAATGTCCATCACCTGAAGCTTTACGTTTTAGGCTAGACACTCTTTTAATCAATAGAAAAGATTTTCTACATTTAAATCTTGAAAAAAAAATGTTGTGCCACAAAACTGAATAACTTGTAACAAATCGTCATAAAATTTCTAACCCCTCTTCCCTCCCCCTACCATATGACATAATTTACTAACAATTAACAACAAATAACTGATTTTCCACATCTTTACTAACAATCTTTACTCTAGAATGGGCTCTATCTCATTTAAACTTGTCAATCTTGACTAAATGATGCTAAACTTTTCTTTACTTAATGTTGTTAATATCAGTCACTTGATGTGACTGATATTAGCATCATTTAGTAAAGAGCTGCTTTTAAGCTTGAGGAAAACTAGTTTCTGACAAGTTACATAGCAAAACTAAGTTGTATTTTGTGGGGAAGACTTTTTTTTAGTTGCCATTCACTTTGATCCTAAATGATTATGAAAATCTTTTCCATTTAATTTACAACAAATATTTAAAAAATACAAAAAAATTAATTATGTATTAAATAAACCGCTAATTTCTTCAGATGAATTATCATGTGAAATTAAGAATTAATTCTATTATGGACATTTCTCTTGTAAAAAGAAATGTCCATAATAGAATTAATTCTTTTTTTTTTTGAACGCATTTTCAAAAGTCATGAAAAAGTTGGTTCACTACTTGAAATTTTGATTCTGTGAAAGTAAAAACAACAAGAGATCTTAATTATTCTTTGAAAATAGTTCACAAAATTTTATTTTATCGGTTAATTAAATATCCATATATTTTTTCATAAGGTTTTTTTATAGCACAAACTATTGTAATATTTTAAATTCAAAATGGCTGAACTTGTTTTTCAAAATATTCAGTGCAATTCCATACAGACTCAAATAAAAAGTTTTTTGGGAGAACTGAGTTTCTACAATGCAATAAAACAACAAAATTTTAAATAATACTTACATCAAAAATGACATTTTTAAAAATATATGATTCAACACTGCAATAAAAAATTTTTAATTACTTAAAAAAAAACTTAAGTGCAGCAGGTCTTTTAGTTTTTAATTATGCAAATAAACAAAACATCAAAAAAACTGAAGATATGTGTTTAGCAGTTTATCAGAATTGCCAGATGCAACTCAGATGAGTCTTGGGACTTTCGATATTACGTTACAAGCGGGGCTGTACCAATACTGAGGGAGAAGCAGATGAAGATGATTCTTTAATTATCCCAACTCAAAATACAGAATGTATGTTTTCGTCTTTACAATGACTGACGAAAATGCTTGCAATACAAGACCACTTGAAAAATCTGCAATGCAATGTTACTTGTGTTTAACTAATAGAGTGATATCAGCTAATTTTGAAAAAAAACAGTGGACATTTTATCAACTTTGCATGCAAAGAAATCTTTTTTTAATTAAGGAATACAGTGGAGGTTTTGAAAATTCTAAAAAATATCTGCTGATATTCTAGAAGTAGATAAAAATTTATAGAGTAATCTATTTTTGTCTACACCAGTGTAAAATATAGCTTTGAACAATGCCTACCCATAATTTCCTACCATTTTATGCTAATTAAAAATTAAAACATAAATTTTATTTAAAACAGAAATTTATTATTTTTCTTTGATTGAGGGTACATTTTTAAATTCGAATACACACTTTTGAAACAATATTTTAAAAAGTTATACTTTTTTCTTTGATAAAAATTCTTGCTTTTTCAAGTGTTAAAGCACTTTAAATTTTTGTTAACTTTTATTCAAATTTTTTTTTTTTAGGCTGAGCTTATCTAAATAAAAAAGATTCTTTATTTTTAACTTTATGATTTTTTAAAATAACTTTAAACAAAATTTATGTTTTTTTCATCAGGATTTAGTAATCTGATAAGTAATATTCAATATAGTTAGAAGTTTTTTACAGACACACCTGTTGTTTTAATAATATTTATACTTTTTTAGCAAGTATTATTTGGTCCAAAGAAATCTGGGGAAAGAATTGAATTTTAATTTTCCTTCCGGGTGTTATGTATTCACTATAAAATAATTCACTATTCATTTATAAAAGCAAAACTGTAAGTCTCTGGTAAATATTGATTATTGTTTACAAAAAATACTTTGCACAATTAATAAAGCATTTGTTAATCTCCAGAGCAAACAAACAGATCTCTCTAGTGCGACTATTCCCTATGGCCCATGTCAAGCTTTAATTTATTTGTAATATACAAGAGAAAATACTTTAAACTTTTAATTTTTTTAAATACTAGCAAAAAATATAAACACAACAAATACATTCACCAACATCAGTAAGAGAAATTATTTCCATGAAAACATAAAACAAGATTAGAAATGTTTGAGACATTTTTTAATTTTAGAAAAAGAAAAATTACAGAAGAATTACAAAAGCAATAAAAAATCTTGCCCCAATAAATTTACTAAGTGAAATGATTCTTTATGAATGTTATCTGCACTTAACAGTGATTAAAAAAAATGAATCCAGTTTGTACTTGTGGTTGTACTGAGGTTGTACTATGCATTAATCTTGTGGAAAATGTATAAAGTATGGACTTATAGACTATTATTAAAATACTAAATCAAAAGTTTTTATTCATGTTTTTAGTTAATTTTACAAAAACAGTAACAATAATTAGGTATAAAAAAAGTTAAAGACTTTATAAACTTTAAAACTGTCATTACACTACAGGTCATAAATAAATTATATTTTTCACATTAGTCTATACTGAGATTAACTGTATCAAATTTTTACAAACTGATTTAAAAAATTTCTAAAAATATTATTTTGCTGTTTAAAAGTTGAAACAAGATAAAATGATTGTGATGACATCATAGAATTGATAAACTACATTTGGCTGCAAGATTTTTACTAACTAATTTCATAGCTCTCTTAGACTATAGTATAAGAATCATTAACATTTTAAGAGGCCATTTAGCACGGTAATTTAAAGTAAATCTGTTTTTCTTAACATATTGGCTTTTGTATTTGCTTACATATAAAAATATACAAATATATCAGTAAAGATGTATATAATTAACATAATTAATATCAATTATGTGTATACTTATTAAAAAAAGATATTTACGTACACTATTTTTAAAGCTAAAAACAAATAACTTATGGTAAAGTTTAAAAATAATGATAATGTCAGTTTAATATTTGATGAGAAAAGAGATGAAATGGTGATAATGAAACTTTAATTTTTGGTAAGCATCAATTAAATGATCTAAAAAAAGTTTACCTGTAATAGATCTTTAACAGGAATGTGAGAGTCTTTTGCTATTTTTTCAACAATGCTCGTATTGTTTGCAATAAATTCCCAATTAATATGTTTCAAAGCCAGCTCTGTTTCTTTATGATTATTCTGAATTGTGAAGAAGAAGATGAAGGACCTTTGTTTTCTTACACTTAACATGTGTTAACTTTTTAATGAATCACATTATTCAAAATTTGTCACAACATGTGTCATAATGTGCATGGCAAAATGTATGTTGATATTAAAAAAAAAAAAAAAAGATATTGCAATTTGTAAAGAAAGTCTGTTTTGCATAGTAAGAGTATAAATAAGTGTGGTGATTGTGAGAGCACAACTATTGTGTTGTAATAATTGATAAATAAGAGAAGAAGTTACAAATATTACTAACATATTTTAATAAATTTAAAATTTATAAATATATATATATATATATATATATATATATATATATATATATATATATATATATATATATATATATATATATATATATATATATATATATATATATGGCACTTTTTGTTTATATTTAGTACATTGTAATTATCTTATTTTCTTTATTTTACTTACTGCATCCTTATTATTTTTTGGACATTGAGGGTGTAATTAAATTTGGTTGATTGATATATATTCATTTATTTTAACTATTGAAATGTGTATCATAACGTGTGTGGCAACATAAATGTTGATATTTTGAAGTAAAAATAAAAGATATTTCAACTTGTAAAAAAAGTTTGTTTTGCGTGTTATATATTAGTATATTAATATATTTTGGCTATACATTATATACAAAATTTAAAAAAAATACTTAAATTAATAATATTAATTTGAATATTGATTACCTCCTCTTTATTTGTTGAACTTTTTTTTTTCGCTTTCTCGTGTTTTTTATGGTGGTGCCGATGATGGTGGTGGTGGTGATGATGGTGATGATGGCGTTTAGCAGAATTTTTGACTTTTGATCTTTTAATTGTTGTATTATGAACTTTTATATTTGAAGCAACATCAGCTTCATTACCAGACCCTGAAACCTCAGAATCTTCTCCTTCTAATTCTAAATTTTAATTTTTAAAAATAAATAAACCATTTAACTTTATGTTTTTTAGTTATATATATGAAAACATAGTATTAATAATTTTAAAACAGGTTTTATTAATTTTTTTATAACTATTTTCCATTATATTTTAAGTATTATTAATATATTCAATATATTAATATACTCATATTGTATTTGATAAACATTTTAATCGTTGTGTAATCCAATAGACAAGAGAGAATTTTAATAGTTTGAAATGAAAATAAATTATCATTAACTATCATAAACTGTTAATATTGTTATTAATGTTATTTTTTTAAATATATTTGCTGATTTATTTACTTAAAATTGCAAAAAATAAATAAAATAAACAAACAAGCTAAAATAGTGGTAAATGGTTCCATTTGCCACTATTTTATTTATAAAAAAAAATGTTGACTGTTTTTTTTTGCTTTGTTGTCTACTTATTTTTTTGTGGCTTCTTGTAATTGAATTTTCTATAAATATAGGAGGATTGTACCAATTAATTACATTAATAAGTTATTCATAAACCTGTATAGTTGCACTATATCACCTCTTGACCATTTATTTTTCAATGTCAAAAGATTAATTTTATTTAATCTATTTTCGTTTGATAAATCAAATCAAATCAAATCAAATCAATATATTTTCACTTTAATATTAACTGTATATACAATCGTGCGGGACATTTACAAACAGTTATAAACTGATGAAGCATAAAGACAAAAAAAAAAATTGTTATAGAGAATTAAGCGGGACGATTGCATAGAAAATAGTTTGTTTATTTATTACATGTTATATGGTTTAGTAGTGCCACAAATTTTAGAGCCATATAACTTTACAGGATGATGAAAATGAGGGTACTTAATTGTGACTAAATGAACATTTATATGTTTTTATGTTTTATTTCTAGTTTTATATTTTTATTTCTATTTTATGGGTTTTATATTTTTATTTCTATTTTTGGTTTTATATTTTTATTCTTATTTTTATTTTTATTTATGAGTTATTTTTATTTATTTCTATGTTACTTTTATTATATTAAAAATTTAGTTATAGAGAATAACTAGGAGGTGATTACGTAACTGATAGTTCATTGATAATTTTTACTGAAGATAAATTTTTTTACATGGGTTATAAAGGCATTTCTATTTGATATTTTGGAGAATATTTTTTTTAGTTTCAACAGAGTTCCAACATAGAATTGATTGATACTTGATTGACTTTATGCCATACTTTTATTTTTAAAGGCATAGAAAGACTACAATAAGATACAGACCTAAGTTTATAACTATGAACATCATTTGTGAATTTAAAATAGCTAGTGAAGCAGCTAGGCGTATTATGGTGGACAATGTCCCATACAAGAACACAGTTTGATAAGTAGATAAGTTCGTCAAGCTTTAAAATTTTAGAAAGATTATATAGTATGTCAGAACAAAAACTGTTAGGTTGAAAGTGAATTATTCTTAAAGATTTAATCTGGAGATTTGTAAGGTTTTTTTTATAAATGGATGGACTTTGCCCCCATATCTGACAACCATAGCGTAGGTGGGAGTTAAAAATAGCATGCCAAATATTCACAAGGGTTTCATAATTCACAAAATGCCTTATTTTGGTAAGCATTCCATTTGCTCGACTTAATTTGTTTGATATGGACTTAATTTATTGAATGAACAAAAGATTTTAATCTAATAATATGCCCAGATATTTTATTTTATCTACAATATTTAGTTTTTGACCAGTAATTCTAAAACTAGGTTTTTTGGTAATTATTTTGCCTTGAGATTTAAATAGAACTAATTCAGTTTTTTTGACATTCAAAGATATTTTGTTTGATCCCAGCCATTGAACCAGTGATGCCAGGTCATAATTCAGGTACTTATTTAGCTTTTTTAAAGACTTATCTACTTATCTACTATTTAAACTGTGGATTCGAGTTGCGCTTTGTTGGACTTGTTTGATCATATTAATATGTTTTTGTAAATGTGGATTCCACAATGATGATCCATATTCAAGATAAGGTCTGACATATGAAGTAAATTGTAATTTTATATTTCATTCATCTAAGTATTAAAAAGAGTGTTTTATTACTAATAAAACACTCTTTTAAATATCTAGATGAAAGAAATATAAAATTACTTTTTACTTCATTAGTCACACCTTATCTTGAATATGGATCATCATTATGGAATCCACATTTACAAAAACATATCAATATGATCAAACAAGTCCAACAAAGATCTTGGTATATATGTATCAAATGACCTTAACTGGAATTACCACATTAACTCTACAGTCAATAAGGCTTACCAAAAATCAGGCTTAATAATATCAGGCCTAATTATTGGTAAGCCTTATTGATTGAATAGTTAATGTGGTAATTCCAGTTAAGGTCATTTGATACATATATACCAAGATCTTTTTCTAAAGTTTTTTTTGATAGTTTGGTGACATGTGTTTTATTTTTGGAATTATTAAGCATCAAGTACTCGTTTTTAGGATTAATTTTACTAATATGCATAACCTTACACTTGTCATTTTTAAATTCTATTAACCAAATTTTCATTAAAATTAAATAAGTGTTAAATACAAATAGCAATATGAAAATACAAAAAAAAATAATTTCACAAAAAAATAAAAAATAAAAGTAAATATTTACAATAAATAGATATAATATAAAAGACATGAAAATAATAAGCAAAAAAAAATCCAAATACAATAGGGATGCTCCAAACGGCTGTTCGGCTTGGTTTGCCGAACCTTCGGTTCGGTAAAAGTTCGCTTGAGCATTAAAAAAATGCAAATTTTGGAAAACATCTTTTCTTAGATTAGACTTCAAAATTAAATCATTTGTACCGTATCTGATAGCTAATATAAAATAAGTTTAATTATAATATAAAATTTAATAATAAAATGAATTAAATTTTTTAAATATCACCATTTTTAAAGGGGCCATTAGTAAAGGACGTCATGCAATAGGGGAGGGAGTGAGGGGTAAAGATAAAAAGGACAAGGAGGAGGAGGGGGTCATCAGGAAAAGACGTCACGTTATGGAACTTTTTTATTTTAGTTTTAATAACATGGAAAGTTATGTAAACATTTGTTTTTATAAAGTCAAATTCCATGGCCGTAGACAAGCGGAGGCTGGGGGGGCCTCCCTTAGTAGCCCACCCACCCCCACCCCACTTTTCGATTTGTTGCGCCTCTGATAATATTTTTATAAGCAATTTGAAAACATTTATGTAACCTTCGTTGTTTAAATATCTAAAACTAATTTCTTTTATTGCGAAACAACTATAAAAAAATATTTCGCAATTAAATGAATATTAAAAATAAAAATACCGCAAATATGTAAACTTTAGTAAATAACAGTAAATTTTACATTTCGAATAAAAAAAAAAAACTCGTTGTATATACTTGTTACAACGTGGTATTGAACTTGCTACAACTAATAAAAAGTTATTTTGTTCATGTAAGGCGTTTTTTTTTAAATAAATTTGCATTTTCCTTTTTTTCTTGAGAGTTTTAAGTTTCATGAATTTAATAATTAAATTTAAATATTATTAGATAATATTTATTATCTAATAATCAAAGTTTGCAAATTAGATTTAAATAAGTTTTTGATAATTATAGTAACATTAAATAACAATCTATTATATGATTTACTTCAGTGGTATGTCTTTAAAACGAAAATTGTCTGGTGCGGAAGGGAAGCGTCGTAAACGACTGAAGGAAATGTTTGAAGGGGCAGATACCAACCGCACTATTACTTTTTTCTATGCAAGAACTGTCGTTTCATTAATTTCTCCTAACTTTGCCTCTACCTCTAGCCCTGAAACTACAGCTACTACAGCATTTTTTTCAGATAATACTTCGAATTCTAATGGTTTTAACAGTAATTTGACTACTGCAACTCTTGATAACCCTGATTCTACTGCTAATCCTTCTTCTTATGCTGGCTATGTATCCACTGTTACTTTGGCATCATCTTCTAGTTCTGTCTTTAATTTTTCTTATTCGATTACTAACTCTGCCAACAATGATGTTAACTCTGTTAACTCTTTTGAAGTAACTAATAAGTTACT
This sequence comes from Hydra vulgaris, assembly GCF_038396675.1. Taxonomy (NCBI): domain Eukaryota; kingdom Metazoa; phylum Cnidaria; class Hydrozoa; order Anthoathecata; family Hydridae; genus Hydra; species Hydra vulgaris. Next base: position 1,173,374 of record NC_088924.1, read on the forward strand.
TCAAAGACCTACAAGATATCACAAATCTTGTAGGTCTTTGAAGTATATCACACAGTATAGGCATTACTACAGAGTTCCAAAGAGTTTTCTTGTTGAGACATGATGTTATTTGCGCCCTACTCTTTCTAGACCCCCTAACCCCCCCTCTCCCTAGATTAAATAAGTTGTCTATATGTATACATATATATATATATATATATATATATATATATATATATATATATATATATATATATATATATACATATATATATATATATATATATATATATATATATATATATATATATATATATATATATATATATATATATATATATATATATATATATATATATATATATTTATATATATTAGGGTGGAGCGATTTTCATAGCAAAAAAAAAGAGTTTAAAAACCAATATTACTGAGACACGAATCAATGTCTATTAATTATAAGATAAAAGCAAAAAAATATTTTTTGATTTTGATGAGATCTTGAGGGTCCTCTTTGGAATTTAAATTTTTGACAGGTCCTAATATTTTTGAATTTTTTTTTCTAAACCATATCAACCTTGTACTCAAAAAAAGCAGAAAAAAATGCTTGTTTCATAAATAATAATTTTATTAAAAAAATTTTTTAGTGAAAAAAATACTTGCAAAAATATACCTTAAAACCCCCGTTTTGTTGAGGACGGGGGTTTTTAATGAAAAAAACAACTCTACTTTTTTAATTTTAGTTTTTTAATAAAAACAAATATTATTTTCAAAATCAGCATATTATTTTGCTTCTTTTAAGTATCAAGTTAATATAGTTTAGAAAAAAAAATTTAAACAATATTAGGACCCATCAAAAATTAAGAATCCAAAGATGAACCTCAAGAACTCATCTAAACTAAAAAAAAAAAAGAGTAAGGTTTTTTTTTCACCAAAAGATATTGATTTGCTGCTCAGGCAAATCAAATTTCAAAAATTTTTAAAATCGCTCCACCCTAATATATATATATATTACCACCCTAATATATATATATATATATATATATATATATATATATATATATATATATATATATATATATATATATATATATATATATATATATATATATATATATATATATATATATATATATATATACAGTGGCGGCGTTAGGGTAGGGCCTGGTTGGGCGATGGCCCAGGGCGCCGAATATAAAGGGGCGAAACTAATTGGTTATTTTACCCTTTGCCTTTTTTTTGAATGGGGTTAAATTGAGCTGGGGGCGCCGTAGAAATCTCGCCCAGGGTGCTGGTAGTGCTAAAACCGGCACTGTATATATATATATATATATATATATATATATATATATATATATATATATATATATATATATATATATATATATATATATATATATATATATATATATATATATATATATATATATATATATATATATATATATATATATATATATATATCAGCATAAATAAAATTTTTTTTGAGATAAACATAAAATATGCGTAAAACTTGCATTTTTTGAATATTGCATTTTTTTGCAAAAAAAAAAAAGTATTTATTGTAATACAAGTGAGGTTTTTCACAATTCGATTGTCAAATCGAATAATGTTATTATCAACATTTTTTTCGAATAATGTTATTTCGAATAATGTTATTTCGAATAATGTTATTATCAACATATATTGTAATACAAGTGAGGTACATCACAATTCGATTGTCAAATCGAATAATTTTATTATCAACATTTTTTTCGAATTTTTATCAGTATTCTATTAGAAGGCAATTGTTTGTTTGCTTGTTTTGCTGAAAACAAGAGTTGTTGAGATAATTAAAATATATATTTATATTTTGTTATTTATATTTTTAAAATATATATATAGATATTTAAAAGTATATTGTTTTAAATGGTCATTAAACTTTTTAAATTACTTCTCTTAACTCTGCAATAAGTGTACCCAAAAAGTAATTTAGATTTGTTTTAGTTATTATAAGTTATTATTTTCAAATTTTTTCTTGATCATATTTCCCCCGGCCCCCCCCCCCCCCCCCCCCCCCCCCCCTTAATATCAAAATTGTGGTTACAGCTCTGTATATATATACATTGAATATATTACAATTAATTATATACGTGTATGTAAGTGAACTAGTCGCCCTACTATTGAAGTAGAACAATCTGAGCTATTGCGGATCATCATTCAACTTGCTGAACATGGATCTGCTGCCTATGATAAGAGACAATTTGAAGTGTATAGAATGAGAGTACAACTTCAGTTAATAAAAAACTCTAACAGACTATATTAGGCCTAAATATAACTTTTTAGCCTCTACACTTATTCACTTATAATTTTTAAATTACTTTATGAAGAGCCTCAAATCGTTGAATGATTGGTGCCGAACTCGAAAAGAGAGGCTACAATCTTAGAAAAAGTGCTTTATATACCTGGTTAATGCTAAAACGTATAAACAAAAAGTCCTTCTAATGATGTATAATAATCTATATATATAAACGTATAAATAAACGTATAAACAAAAAGTTGTTCAAAGTCCAATTCATGAGCATACCCTTACGGATTGGACTTTGAACAACATTTGACTCTGCCAGAGTTTAATTCCATTACGAAAGACTCTTTGACCAAGTTGGTTAAGTCAGTAGTTTCTTCAGTGTTAATTTAGCGGGATTAATTCTCCATCATGATCATTAGAGAACTTATCTAGACTCTCAAGGAACTCAAGTTTATTTTTAATATCAACTCTTTATCAAAATGCATTTATAGCAAGACTTAACGAATTAATTATCTGCATTCTCGGTGTAGGTAAGACAGTTTTATAATATTATCGCGTCTGTATAATACTTTGTTGACTCCGACATATTTCCGTTAAATGATCAGGCCTGTGAATTATAAAAAGACGAAAAAAAATTATAACGATTTATTTTGCGGTATCATATATATATATATATATATATATATATATATATATATATATATATATATATATATATATATATATATATATATATATATATATATACATATATTAACAAACGCATTATGTACTAACTACTTTACATTAGGAGTTTTCATTGATCTGTCAAAGGCTTTTGATACCATAACATACTAATAAACGAACTTGAATATTATGGAGTAAAAAATAATAACTTACTTTGGTTCAAAAGCTATTTGACCAATAGAAAGCAATTCATCCAATATGTACAAAAACAAACAATTCCATATGCTATAACTTGTGGTGTACCCCAGGGCTCTATTTTAGGACCCTTGTTATTCTTAGTATATATAAATGATTTAAATTTAGCAACAAACTTCTTAAATTCTATTCTTTTTGCAGATGGCTCCAATCTTTTTTATTCCCACAGAGATATTAAAACACTTTTTAAAACAGCTAACGAAGAGTTGGCTAAGGTTAATGAGTAGTTTATAAGTAATAAAATGTCTCTAAAGGTGGATAAAACCAAATTTATTTTATTTCATAAAGTAAATAAATTAAAGAATACTCCCATTAAACTGTCAAATCTAATAATTAATGACGCTAACATTAAAAGAGAAACTTCAGTTAACTTTTTGGGCGTAATACTAGGTGAACATTTACGTTGGAGTGAACATATAGGCCTAATAAGGGCTAAACCATTTCTAATTAATAAATTTTTAAAAAGTTTATGCTTTTCTTTCATTCATTGTTATTTGATTTATTGTAATATTGCACGGGCAAGTATAAATCATACAAAATTAAAAAAATTGTTCAGTAAACAAAAACATGCCAGCAGAATATTATTTGGAGCTGATAAAATTGTACCACGCGAGCCTCTTCTGCGTATACTAGGCGCATTAAACGTTTATAAAATCAACTTACACCAAGTTTTAATGTTCATGTATAAAAATATTTCAGTCTTATTTTGAAAAAGTAGTGTATAAATACCCGACAAAATTTTCAGATAATTACTACATTGTCCCTAAATGTAATTCAAAACAAATTACATATTCAATTCAATATTGTGGACCTTATTTGTGGAAAAAGTTTCCTAATATTGCAAATACGAAAAAATATAGTATACAACAAAAAAATGAATCGAAACAGGTGTTATTACTTATGGATTTTAACATATCCGATTTTAAATGCTTCTGTTAGACTAAAATTCAATTATATAAAATATGTCTCAGACTTTATCAACTTTTTTTTTTTCATTATGGTGTTTCCTCTAATCTTAAAAGTTATTGTTGAAATCGAATCTATGTTCTTGAATATTTAATTTTTAACTATTAATGAATTGTTATTTTACTTTTATTCAAATTGGTTTTGAAATATACATAAATATTACGGTTTTTGTAAATTAAGTACTTTTTTATTTTTTAATTTTTCATTTTTTATTTAAATACTACTTTATTACAAATTGTTATATATTTTATTTTCACATTTTTCAATACATACTTTACGTATGTATTGAAAATACAAAATATACGTATATACAAAATATACGTAGATAGTGTGGCTCTCGTAAATACGTTTTTTTTTTTTTCTTTCTGTTATTCACCTCCTTAAGGTCTAGAAGACCACTACAGATGAGACGGCTACTTTTAACCTTCTTAAAAGGCTTATAACCCTCTCTTAACTCTAGAACTCCAAAACACGAACCTTGACGAACAAGGCCGCTGCGCGGAGAAACAAGTCGAGCGCGGTACTACCAGGGGCGTGGTGGGGATCGAATTCGGAACTCGGAATGGGGAGTGGGAAGAGGAGGGGGAAAAAATGGTCAAAAAAATGTTGACGCCCTTTATGGACGGCCCCAAACTTAAACTTCAAATAGAAATTTGAATAAAAAAGATATTTCATTAAACTATATTTTTAACTATATTTAAAGAGATGCGCGTTGTTGCTGTTGTAAAATAAATAAGTATTTCTACAGTTTCTCTATTTATGCTTATGATATATTATATCTTGATACGGAACTCTATGATTATTTATTATGGAGTTCCATAATAATGCTCCTACTTTATTATGGAGCTATTACTATATAATCATACTATGTAATAGAAATAACAATAAACAAATCAATAATTTTAGTCTCTCACATAATCAAGTAATCGTTTAGTAAAAAAATAAAATATCTTTTGCTGTTTTCAATGCTTGCAAAATTGCAATCATTTTTAATTTTTAGTTTGAGAACTAGCAGGAAACATTCTTTACATTTTGAATAAGCTGGTTTTACAATTACTTCATTTGCGTTACTCTCTGTGGGTTCTTCACAATTAGAATAAGAGGATTAAAACTCTGAACTATGTTGTTGCATTTTTTGTATCTGCTCATTAATTCAATTTTTTATTTTATTCTCATCTTCCTTATGATAATTTATATCCAAGTTCACAAAAAGTGGAAAGACATAAATACTTATTATGTAAAAGTGTACAAAGTCTTTTGTCTTATTTAATTGTTCAACTAAAGTAATCATACTTAAAAAAGTCTCACATGCTTGATTAAAAAAGTCTCACATACTAAGCTTGAATAAAGAATTTTTTAAGAGCCATAATTGAAAGAATAACATCTGAAATATATGCTTCACGTTTGCTGAAATTAACAGTTAAATTTTTGAATGGCTCTAAAATATGAAATTTTTTATCTATAAAACCCCATTGAAATAAAACTAAATGTTAATTGGGTGGCATGATCAGCTGTATAGGTTGCCAAAGGAACTCTCTAATCAAGCATTCTTTCAATCATATTGTTGGAACTATTCCATATTGTACTAACAAGTCTTTCCTGGATTGCTCCTAATTTTGCTGCAGCTGTTGGTAAAAATAAGCTGCAAGACGTCTGCAATAAGCTAAAATATCTTTCACAGATTTTTGCGACAAAACTATGTCATGTATACATAACTGTATTGTATGTATAAAACATGGCAGCATCGACCTAAAACCACTGTCTTTAACACCAGCTACCATATTGGCAGTATTTTTATGTAAAACAATATGAATTTTTGTGTGCAATTTCAAAACATAATAAAACTTTATGTAGATACTTATTTGTGTTTTTTCCTGTGTGACTTTCGGGAAAATGAAAAAACTCAGAGTACTACTCTTTGTTGGGAAAATTCAATATTGAGCCAGTGAAAGGAAACATTTGAACTTTTTGTTGTCCAAATGTCAGTTGTAAGTAAGATATAACTCACAGCAGATAAATTACTCTTTATGGGGTTAAATTACTCATTATATATTTGTGGAACAAATACTGGGTATTTGATAATTAGGACACATCTCTTCAATTAATTTTCGAAAAAACCAAGATCTTCTACAATTGTGAAATTACACAAAAGTGGATTTTGATCGCTCTATAATCATTCAAATTCCATATACACATTAATATTTCACATTAATATTACACATAATAACACACTAATTTCCACATTAATTCACACATATTAACACGCTAATATCCAACTTTATTTTGTTAATACTACCTAGTAATGTTAATTGTTATTTAATTTGATGATTACTCGATGTAGAGGGGGTGGATGTTACAACATTATTTTTTCATCTCTTTTTCAGGTAATGTTTATTCTTCATGGTGTTATTTTGAATGGCGTCTAATTATATTGAATGGCGTCTAATTGCACTAGTGGTGATTGTTTTAGGACAACTCCCACCTCTAGAAAATTATGCTTTGCATAGTAGGCAAATGCAAAACAAATGCCTTTCTTAGAAACTAAAAAGTATTTCCAAACATATAATTTTTGTTTTAGATGCCTTAAGACGGTCTTTTCACAGAGCACTGCCAAAGAGCATTTAACTAGAAAGTTCACGCCTCCTTTCTTACCGGTTACGCGAAATAGCCCAGAGGTCGTTTCAAACCCTGGATCTCTTGCTTTAAACTTCCTATTAGGTTTGACTTTTAGGTTTACTGCATTATATTTAGTTATTTTTAAGTTAGTTTAAAACTAGCAACTGTTATTGCAAATTTTAACCACTTTATTAGCAGCATTGCTGTTGCAATTTACATGGTATTTTCTACTACACAATTATTGCATTTTATTTTTACTAGAGTTATAAATGAAAACTTAGTTCAAATTGTTGAATTAAAAAAAAGAATTCAAAGAGCATTTTTCAATAGCTTATTTACACAACATTTTTGTGTGTTTTTATTACCTATGTATTGAGTTATTATTACAAGGGCCACCAATAAGGAAGGGTAAAAGGGGCATACGTGCCCCGGGCGCCAAGATAATAGGGGCGCCAGAAGAAAAAAGACAAAAAAAAAACATCAGATTTTCAATCAGATTTTCATAATGAGATTTTCATGAGAAACTCAATTTAAAATTCTTTGAAAACTGTTTCTACCAGTTTCTCTTTCATCTTTCATTGAAAGATCAAGTAAAAATAAAAGCTTGTTAATTGAGGAAAATGGAAGATCTTAATGCTTTGAAGGAGTCTTGATTTTTCACTTCTGGAAACACTTTAGGCTTTCTTAATCAAATATACTCAAAGGGCTTAAAGCCTTTTTTCTGATGTAGATGAATTCTACTACGAATTTCTTAACGCAATTCCAGTACTAAGGTATTTCGAAGGAATAATTATGGAGCAATTACGGGGATAATTGTTAGTGAATTATGAGAAGTCTTTCAGATATCCTTCTTTTCCCATTGCGTTAAAATGTAAGATATTAAGTTCTGTCAACATAATGCCTGCCATGCGGTTAGGTTTTTAGTAGACACTATCTACATCTCATTCTTTATATGACCGAAGAGTTTATTATTCTGCAAATCCAAAATAAGTCTGTTTAATAATAAAATTATATTTTTGTGGACTCTGTGTTTTTATTACAAAAAATGTTAAAATAGATTAAAGAGCACCAGAGGAACTTGTGTTTTTAATGTCAAAATGTCTTTTACTTTATGTGCTTACTGTAAATCATTTAAAATCAAAAAATACAACAACATCGTTAAATTAAAAAAGGTTTTCACTAACTACTTTTGAAATCTTTTATCACAATTTTATAGATACTGTGTGTTTATAACAGAAAATGTTAAAATTGATCAAAAGAAACCAGAGAAATCTAGGTTTTTAATGTCAAAACCCCTTTAACTGTGTTTAAAATTGTGTGGGATTAAAAACGCAGTATCAAAAATATGAACGGGTCTGCTTCTGAAGATAAGAAAGGAATTGAAATTGTTCAAACTATAAAAACATTAAATGACTTGGTAAAGAATTTTAAAAGATTGGTTACAATCTCTTCAGATCAAGAGTTTACTTAAAATTACTTCCAAGCACTTCATTGAGCACGGCAGGAAAAAGACATGTAAAAACTGCATCTCATATTTTATATCAGTCATAATGGAATCCTAAAATATTTTTAAGAATTTCTTAGGACCTAAAGAATTTAAAAATTTAGAAATTTTTTTTTTTCGGACACTCTACTGGAAAAAAAAAAGCTATTTATTTTCAAAAGTTCCAATAAATAATTATGGAGATCAATACTAAAAAAGTTTTTCTTGTCAAAATAACTAAAATAAATACAAGGTTGTTTTAATGGTTGCAGAAAAGATTTTAAGTTTTGTTATGCTGCTATTTTTTTTTTTCAGGTATGTTAGTCTAATTTTACATATTTTTCGACACTGGGAAAGAAGTACTTGGGATAAAATACTTTTCATACCATTTTTGGACAGAACTTTGACTAATTTTTAGCGCTTTTTAGCAACCGTGGCGCAGTAGTTAGAACGTTTGCTTCACTAGCCAGAGATGCAAAGTTTAATGCAAGCTCTGGACATATTTTGCGTCATCGGTTAGGAAGGAGGCTTGAACTTTCTATTTAAATGCTCTCCCACGGTGCTCTATGACTAGACCGTTAAGTCTTCTCGAGGCACCTAAAATAAAATATAAAAAAAGTAACTGTAACATTAACTTATTTATTGTTCAGCTTGCTATAGACAATAGACTGGTAAATATTTTGCATTATCTTCTCAAACAAACTCATTTGTAAAGCTTAACTTTTAATAACCAATGTTTAGCAAATTAAAGTAAAATACTATTAATCCGACGCAGCGTTTAAGTAAGTGATCAACCAAGAGTAAAAAGTACTCATTTTCAGAAAAAAATGAATTTAAATGAAGTGGTCCTCATTCATCAAGCGATAAATAACATCGCTAGCAGCAGTTGATCTCTTCCTCTGTTTGATTAAAATAAATTTTCAAATTTTCAAAAATTGTCTTAAAAGAAAGTAAGCAAACTTTCTTTGAAAGAAAACGTACTAGCGTGGTTTTTTTAGATAACTGTTTTTGTGTAAATGTTAATTAAAAAAAATTGCTCTGCAGAAAATAATTTTTTTAAAATCAGGGGTGGACTGGCCAGGGCGGAAAGGCGGAACAGTCTACCTGGGCCGGTCAATATAGAGGCACTAAATTTAAATTATAAATTTGTGATATTATGGTAAATTGATTGTCTATCATGAGGTCTAATCTATTATTTTAGTTTCATATCCGCTGTAATCAATAATCATATAATAATATGAATATGACTCTTTATATAGCGTTATATTATTCAGTTATTAGCTTAGTGTGTTGGCATTATTGTCAATGAGTTTAGCTGTTAATAGCTCTTGATATCTACTTATTATAATGTTGTTATTGAATCAGCCGCCACCCAACAGCCAATACATATTCACACATATGCGTGAAGTTGTAGAGTATCTTAAAAACAGCTCCAGTTTAATGTATAAAATGTTATCCTAAACTAATATTATATGTTGTTCCTTAATAATATATTGTCAACTTTTTTTTTCACCTACATCGATTTATTTTCCTCATATTTAAGTAATAATTAAATTACTTTACTATTTGCTTCTACAAGAAACTATCATTTATTTTATATTATAAACAATAGCATAGGCATAAACATAATTAATAATAAATTGAGATAAAAATATTACTAATACTACTATTCAGGTGTGGCAACAATATTTAAATTAGAAAAAATTGGGAAACTTGCATGTTTTTTTAGTAGGAGGGGGAAGATTGACAGCATCGCTATATTTATACTAATACTTATAATAAAGATATTATTACTATACTTTTGGCCCGGTATGATTCATCTCCACCTGCGCTGATATACTCCCAGTCCGCCCCTGTTTGAAATTCTTTACTTCTAAAAGTTTTGCTGCACATTATCTGGTTTTGAAAAATGTTTAGAAAGCGATAAGATTTTCAAAAAGATGTTTTGCCATCACGTCGCGTTTGTGTTTAAAGGTTAATATTTTATTAATTGTGCAAAATTACAGAAAACTAAATACATAGATATTTAAACTTGAATGTAATTAATTCCCAAACAAGTTATTGTTTAAGATATCTACATACTTGCTTATTACTTTTTAAAGATTCTTCGTTATTATTGTAATATTATTGCTATTATTAGATTTTGAATTGTATTAGTCATGAAAAAGGTTCTTCAAGGCAGAAAAAATTATAATCAATAACTATCTAGAACTCTACAGGCTGAAATATGTAATTGTGTAGAAATTTAAATATTCTTCGATTTTATTTTATCAACCGATGAAATGTCAAGATTCACTGTTTATCTCAATATATTAACAACTTTTTATATGTTAGCTGCTAAAAACCATTTTGTGAATATTTTGAATTTCAGACCCCAAAAAACCCTTACATAATCGTTCGTCCTTAATTTGCATATCTTAAAGATTTCTTCTTTGTCTCTTTATACATTTACTTGTTTTTGTATGCATATAAGTTGTTGTTTGGGTACGAATTGTTCTTTGCACAGTAATATGTATAGATATAGTTCTTTGCATAATAAGTGAATGTGTTGTGCTATGAATGAGTACTGGTAATTAAGTTGTTCAGTTTAATTTAGATGCTTTAACATAAACAAGCGTTTAAGTTTTCATGGCTTACCCCCTGATCCTGAACCATCGTCAAAGTCATGAAGTAAAGGCATAGGCTGACGTAATGAAGCATTATTTATATTTGAAATTTTGTCTAACGTTTTCGTCATAAGTTTTTTCTTTTTTTCATTTTCTTCCGATTGATGAACTTCTTTTAGGGCTGATGCTACAGTGGCCATTGCGTCCATCGATATTTTTTGAAGTGCAGCTGCAACTATAGGATGACTTAGAATATTGTAAGTTGCTTGTAATGTTTGACCTGCGTACGGAATGTTTCGTTTGTCTCGAACCCTACTTTCTACAAAATTTGAAAAATTTAAAGTTCGCATTAAAATAAACAGAATCATGGATGAAGTACTCAGGGTTTTCACATTATAAAACAATTATATCTCAATATAATAAAGATTTGAAATTAATTTTGATGAAAATTTCTAAGTTTTGTTTCCCAAGTCAGAAACCTTTAACAAAAATAATAAAATAGTGTGTTAATAAAAACTTTTCAATTACTAACTCAAAAGTAGAACAAAAATAAATAAGTATTAAAAAGCAATAAACAGCAAATGATTATTTATACAAGATTTTTGAAACGCAGCAATTTTTAAACAAAATCTTTTTAGATTTTAGATTTAGGCATACTTTTCAGATTTTTCTGGCGGCCAAACAAATAAAATATTCATAAACAAGTTTCATTATTTGCTAGAAGTTCTGCTACTCTTAATGCAGAAAAACATCGAAAATATTATTTATCTATTAAATATAACAACAAATCAAAAAATATGCGTCAAAAAATTAATTCAATTTTTAAATAGAGCAAAAAACTTCACGAAAAACAGTAAAGATCATTAAAAATAGGTTCAGTAACTTTATTAGAAAGCCAGGAAACCTTATACAAAACAGAGTTAATATTTTATAAAAATTTAAAACCATTTTTACAACAATTAGGGGAATAATTAATGAACAATTGAAGGAATAAACATAACATTAGCTTATAATACTGACTGGTGTTTGCACAGTTTGAATAATTTAATTCAACGAACAATATTAACTAGTGGTATTTAAAAAATTGTCTTTTTTCATATTAGAAAACAAGATAAACGTTAACGCATTTTTTTTTTAAAAAACTGATTTATGCACCATCTAATATCTAAAGAAATATTCATACTTTTTTTTACGTATCAGTACGTAAAAACGTTTTTATACGTTTATAAAAATTTTTACATATCCTTTTTGGAACCATATTCTAAAGTTTACTATACATTTCCTCTGTAAATCTTTGCTAAATAAATCAGATTTGCTTGATATTTGAAGATAATAAAAATTTTTCACTGTTATAAGTAAAAAAATTAGGCATACATCAAGTGATAATTCTGATTTTTTTGTGCTGAATCATTTTGCAGTAATTAAAACTTGATCCTTATTTTATGATGTTTAATTGATCAAAACAAACATCATCATTTCAAATTAAAATATTGAAGAGTTTTAATTTTTTTTTTATAACTTGTGAAACCTCTAAAAAACAAAAAAACGTTTGTGTTTAAAAAGCAGCGTAGCCTTTTTATTTTTTCACAATTGTTCGAGTTTATATTATTTTATTTTAGATGAACATTACTTTTTACAAAAGAGTTCACCAGAAAATAAGTTTCTTATTTTCTAATTTAGGAAAAATAATATATTTTCAAAACAAAGTTTACACAAATCCTCAGTTTTAAAAAATTTTCCCAGAGTACGAACTACAGTTCGTACGCTGGAATAATACTGGAGTAATACACTTGATTTTTTATAAACAAAATTTTTTTAAACTACTATTATATTACGATTGCAAAGTTTTTACTTTTTCATATTTAATTTAAAATTGAATATGACATAGTAAAAACTTTACAATCACAAAAAAAGCTTGCATATAAATTTTTTTCACCTTTCTTTACTGTCATTTTGGAGCAACACCCAAATGTTACGCAACAGCCATATGTTACCATTAAAAATATTAAAATAGGCTTTACACCCATTTTAGCAGAAAAGTACGCAATTAATGTTCCACACAAAAGCACTAAAGAAAATGTGTCACGCACAAGACAGATATTTCTTTTATGTACTTATTTCATAGTATACTCAAAGAATTTTTATATAAACTTATTACTTGCATTTTTTTCGCTGATCGAGGCTTTTTTGCCAATAGTCGAGTGTATATCTACTTTATGCATGGATGAGTTCTTGCCAACCTGATTTGCACGCTCTATTGAATTTTTGGAGGCTCGTTTTAATTAAACCTTACTGAGAACTTAAAAGTTTCTTTATATATACATTCAAAACAAAATAAAACAATGTTTATAAAAAAAACAAGGTTTTTAAACTTGTTTTTTAATGCTGGCAATTTATATATATTACATTTAAATGTTGCAAGTAAAACATCATTCTAAAACAAAATATTTAATGCTTGCAAGTTAAAATATCCTTTTAAAACGAAGTAGCTTTTGATTTTTATTTACAATGTTTAGGTTTTGGTGAAACTAAAAAAATAATAAAAAGAAACTAATTAATAATAAATAATCAAAATAGAAAGTCAAAATGCTTTGGACAATAACAATTGTCATATAAATAAAATTGATAATAGCTTTTTTTATGGTTAGTTTTACCTTTATAAATTAAAGCATTATTTGGTTATCTATTTGGTTAGCGTCTAAACTGTTATCGCCATGAACCCACAAACAGTAACAGTGCTCCACCAATAAACAACTCTAAACGCAAGATGATAGCTCAGCGTGGCACCACAGGAAGTAACCAAGAAATTAGATGTTAGAAGTATGTATATATTTTTTTCTCGTAGCGATTTTAAAATAATAGACTAAGAAAAAACGAAAAGAAAAAAATAACGTTTAGTAACGTCTGCAAACTTTGTAAGTTTTTTTTATTTAAAAATGAAAAAAAATAGATATTAGATAAAAATGTTACTTGTTTAATATTGACTATATGATTCTCAAAATTACTTAACATTTATTAAAATACAATTTACAATAAGTTTAAGTCGTTAGAAAATAAAAACCTTCTGCAAGTAGTGCTAAATTCCAAATGCAATTTGATAAAACTTGCATGGCATAAAAAATCTTTTAAACTTTTAACTTATCAGTTAAACCACCTTATTTGCCATTGGATTTTTTGATATTAATTATTTTGTATATATTATTAATTATTAATAATTAAATATAAATAATATATTTTAATATTAATGTTAATAAAACTTAATTTTACATTTTAATAACAATCTCATAGTTTTACAGACTTAAATTTACACGTCATAGTTCAAATACTCCTATTTTACTTAAAAAAAAAAAAGTCCTTTACACGTGACCTAAAACATATAAAACACGTGACCTTGAAACATAACATCGGCATGGTTACTCCTTATAGAGTTAAAACATTTACCAAAAAATTAAATAACAAATTTTTAACATCTGGTGTATATTTAGACGGTCTCATGAATGTCAGTGATTGTTTATAGGGTTTCTTGGTCACATAAAATAGATAATTTCCTCAATACATTTAATAGGTGGGTCACCGCAAATAAAACTTTTGATTTGTAAAAAGTGTTGTTGTAAAGTTGAAAAAAAAAATATAAAATACAAAACTTTTGATTTTAATATACTAAAAACTAAATGCGGGAAAAGTCTTTAATTTCATTTTACTCAAATAATGATAAAATTGCTCAATTTTATCTTATCTATTTTTATCTTTTTTTTTTATATTATCTATTTTTTTAAATTGATCAACATTTTTAAATGGATCAACAAGCACTCACGACTGCTTGTTATAAATGTTTTGGATAATGTAAATACGTTTGGAATAATATCGCGTTGAATGTTCATAAAAATGTTGAATACTAGATAAGTTTTAACTTGAAATTTATATTATCATAGTTATCATAATTATCATAATTATCTTCTTTATAAAAATTTCACTCATAAAAGTTATGTTATACCTCACTCATAAAAGTTATCACACACATAAAAATGGTTTTATGTTTAACAAATTTGGTGGAGAAAGGAGGGGGAGGGGAAGTGGTTATGGAAAGGGGGCAGGGGGACAAATGGATGTAAAGGGGAGCAAGGCGGACAACTGGGTATGAAAACTCCTATTCTTTTCCATAACGGCCATTTAAAAATAAAAAATGTTTTTTAGTGTGTTCGTTGTATCATAACGAGTTGTATTTCTATATGATTTTCAGCTGACAAAATAAAAATTAGATACAAAAATTAAAATGGAAATTTCTTTAGTTCGTTGTTTGGTCACGTGGTAAAATAACTTTCTCTTTGCTTTATGCCACAAGATTTATTAAACTTCGAAAAACATTTATTTCAATTATTCCATCCAATATATCAAAATAAAGATGCGTGTTGTAATAAACTATACCTAAATCAGTACCATTTGCAGTAAAAATAAAGAATTTGGTGAGGAAAAAAAAACATTGGCGTATAAACTCACTTAAACAATGTTTCAAAAAAAAAAAAAGTGTAGTTTTCAACTCAATATAATTTTAAAAAATCCTTCTTTAAAAACAAATGATAATGTTTACAAGCCTCTTTATTAGAAATTTAGCCAAAAATAACTTAAGATAAGTTTTTGAGTTTCTTATACTCGCAAAATGAATTGTAAAAATATAAAAAAGTTTACAAATGGCTGGAGCAAGAAAAAGCCGTAAATTAGCTTTATCACCGAGCCTTATTAGAAACGCTTCTAATTATCCGTATCATATAAGAAACAAAGTGTAAAAAAATGATAAATTTGAAAATAATAAGAAACAAAAAAAGTGAATGACTATTTTTTTTAAAAAAAAAAAAAAAAGAAGAAAGAATTAGATATATTAATAAAAAATGACAAACTTTCCTATTTAGGGTTTTAGTAAATCAAAATTAAAATAAATAAAATATCTGTTGCAACATCATAAAATATAGGGTAGAGTGGGGTAATGTGGGTTTAAGGGGTAATGTGGGTCTATTCAATTAAAATATTTTATTAAAAGCCTTAGGCTTCAGAAAAAGGGTATCAAAAACTGGGTCTAACACATAGAAAATGTTTTATCTTATAGAAAAATTACCAGATAATTTGGTTTAGTTAGTTTTAAGACGGAAAGATACATAATTTTTAAAATTCTTCCTTACACATAATTTTATCATGCTTTGATTTTTATAAATTTCGACTTTTATATGTGAACACCATATATTCAATTTGGAGAATTATATTATGATTTATTCTATATTAGGAAAATTCGTAAAAAAGAGAAATCTATGGAAATTGAACTACAAGAATGTTCTACATTGTTTTAGAAATTAGCTAACAGAAAAAAATATTCATTTTGCGTTTCTAACTTAGTGCTTTGAACGAGTAAAGTTTTGTTGCGTTTTAAAACATCTATTAAAGTACTACCATGTTTGACCTTTTAATGAAATAATTTAAATATAATACATACTCAATGACTTCAGTCATTTTTTAATAGTTTTTAGCTTGATATTAAACTTTTATGCATTAAGTTTGTTTTTATATAAACTGGAACTATTAAACAGTAGTAAACAAGATGAATTTAATTTGATGAATTACCTGTATAAAGATATGAAATAAACAAATCTTTTGTTGCTAAGTACTATGATAAATAAAATAGGCTCAGGAAACTTTGCTTAAAATTATATATATGACAAAGTTTTCTAAATACACTTGTTTAAAAGCATCTTAAAAGTTTAAAACATGTTAAACAATTGATCATAAAAATTTATTAAATTTTTTTGTAAAGGTAAAGATATATAAATATGTTAATTATAGATATTGTAATGAAAGATGCCGAATGACGACAATAGTGAATATTCAACATCATCAAATTCTGCAGAAAGCAGCTATTCAAACACTCGATACGTTTGCAATCCATGTCGTCTGTGGTTCAGCAGAAGATCTCACCTTTTACGTCATCTTAGAGAAGAGCACGAAAAGCTCTATAGTAGATGTCGTGTTTGTGGAAAGAGTTTTGAAAAACATCGCGAAGAATCATGGAAAAAGAAATTGTGGCATAAATTTATGTCTGTCCTTACACTAGAGTAAAAGTACATAAACTTTTGTGCGCGTGTGTGTGTGTGTGTGTGAGTGTGAGTGTAAGTGTGTGTGTGTGTGTGTGTGTGTGTGTGTGTGTGTGTGTGTGTGTGTGTGTGTGTGTGTGTGCGTGTGTGCGTGTGTGTGTTATAAGATTTTACATTTATTCAGTTTATATTATGAAACTATAATATTTTAAAACAGCATAATATTTATTGAGATATTAAATGAAATATATATTTAAATTATATATTTTTAAGTAAATAAATGCCAAAAACTTTGTGACGTTATATTGAGATATTAAATGAAATATATTTTTAAGTAAATAAATTCCGAAAAACTTTTTAAACGCTTTTTTTTCAATCAAATTTATACCTTTAAAGTTTTTGATAAAATAATCTTTATTTAAATTAAAACACTTTTTTAAACAAAAAACAGTGTTAAAAGAAATATTTTTTAAAGCAAAACCTACGATTGGATATCGTTTATAATAAAAAGTCTAAAAAATTGATTGTAAATTTTTATCCATAGATGCGATTGTAATTTAAAGTAGATCACATGTGTGGCCTAGTGCGGCCTAGTGTTTTTTTGCTTGAGTAAAGGTAAGTGTTAAAAAAAATGTTGCGCATTTTCAGGGGTTTTATAGAAAAACACTTTGACAAAAAGCAAGTATAAAAAATAAATTTTCATATTTCTTCATCTTACTTCAATATATAATGTCAACGGACCAATATAAACCTTTAAGAAATTAAAATGTTGTATAACTCTCTTGCTGGCCTCATATTTCATTTTTTGAATGATTTTTTACATTTTCACCAATATTTGAAAAATAAAATATTGCCGCTTTTGTGATAAAATTAATATACTGAGCTCAAAAAACACAGTAGGGGAAAAATTATATCAGTTTTAGAGTGCTGGGGGTCTCTAGATTACATTTACAAAAAGAAATTACTTCAATATAAAAGTTGATTTTGAAGGGTTTTGCTCACCTCCGGCCCACTATGCGTTGGCTGACGTAGCATTTATTTGTTTAATAAAGTAAGCCATTAATAAAACATTTACTACTTTTACATTAATAATATAAAGTAAGTAAGACAAAAAAGTTGTTTATCTTGTCATTAAGGCCCTGATATACCGGAAATAACAAATATTTTCACATACACATAAATGATATTAAATATAAAATACAAAAATTAATTTAAAAGTAAACTCCAAAATTTATTTCAAATAAAAAATATACAGCTTAAATAAAAAAATTTTTTTTAATTAATTTCAAAAACATATGCATTTTCTTTTTTAATCATTAAAAAAGAGTATTTAGGATTTATAATATTATTATTATGAAAAAATGTTAGATTTTTTCACATTTTAAACATTTAGGATAACATTTAGAAAACATAATATTATTAATTTGAAAAAATGTCAAATGTTTTGACATTTTATTCATTTCAATATAAAATTTAAAAGTTCAGACATTTTAAATTTTATTTTAGTAATTTATATTCACAAACAATATGTTGTTAAATATAAATCACAAAAAGTAATTTTTGTTTCCCATTTAAATCGTCAAGAAAACAATTTCAATAGTTTAGTATTTAGTGGCAGTCCATAGAACTTGTCTCCAATTGTTTTGGAGTCAAAATAAAGTCGTAGACAAAATTTGGAGTCACTCTTAATCCCATGGTGTTAGAAAGCAAATAATCAGAAATTATGCCAGGGAAAATAATCTATGATTGATTACCCTTTTTGACTCGGCCCAAAAGTAGAAGATGCGCAAAGTCTGTCGTCATTTTTAGCTCTAAATTAACAATTTTTAAAAAATTAGCTTTAAATCTTTTTTACGTTTATTATTTTAAAACAGCTTTTTTTAAAACTCATTATCTTAAATTACATTTCTTTACATATTAGTGATAATATAGGTCTAAAATTTTAGTGAAAAAAATTGTTTCAACGCTCTGAAGTGCTTAACAACTGCTGAGTATATTTTACTATGCTTTGAATGTCTTGCATTTCAAACATTTACTGAAACCAGGCCATAGATCTGAAAAAAGAAAAAACCAGTTATAAAAACCATACCAGATCTAAAAAAAGAGTCCCAACAAATCAAACGGAACCTATAATGAAGGAAGTTCTTGTAAAGCTGCAAGGTGCTGCTGTATAATAATAAAAAAAAAATTCACTTTTAAGAAGATGCCTCTGGGATTTACTGCATTTTTTTCATAAGCGCATTGTTGAACCCTTTTTCAGCCTATTTTAAGGACAAATAAAAGAGTCTTTTCATAGATTCAAACTTTCCTCACTCTACCGTTAATAATTCCTGACACTGAAGATATTTTCTGAAATCCGAGATGATAAACTAATTATTATAAGCAGTATAAAAAGGGCGTTCTGGGCTTTATTTTTGACCATTTATCCAGCCACAATTTTATATATATTTTAAGATATAAAATTGACCACAACTTTTATGATCGATTTTAACTGTAATAGTTAGCTACACCAATGACATGAAAACTTCCTGATTGTCCAACTTGTTCATCATCAGAGTTTAATGTGACTATCAATCTTCTTCCTTGACCAACACTACGCATAGAATCTTTAAAATTTCTGTAAAATGAGATAGTAGTTGCTGAATCAATTGATGATGCTGTAGTACCATTAGAGTTTATTTGAGCTAATAATCCAGATTCTTCATTATTAAATGAAGTAAGATTGGTACTATTCCACGATGTAAGATAAAAATCTTCTAATCCAGATGATATGAAAATACATGTACTATTACTAGACTGATTATTTGCATCTACATATCCACTAGATAATGAATAATTACCATAGTTGTATGGAGTCCAAGGTGTTATAGTATTGTTAGCATGTTTAGGAGGAGCGCTACCATCATACATTCGTACTCTTGATTCCCACCAATTTCCAGATATAACAATAATATGCATTCTAATATATTTTAAATAAACCCTATTACCCTTTCCTGCAGTATCTATCAATATATATTAACTACCATAAGATGTGTTAGTATATCTAAATACATCAGGCCGTAAAGTAAGATCTACGATGTAAGGTGGTAATGATGGATTTCTAGCAACAAAAGGTTGTATCCAATATTTAAGAGCAGCTTCAGTAGCGTTATAAAGTTCAATTTTTAAAGTTTGTTTAAATGGCATATCAAATGTAAAATATCCTCCAAATTGAGTAGGAGTATGCATATTACATCCTTGCAAAGAGTTAGCATAAAATGGGCCACCAAGTGGAGAACATAATAAATCACAGGCTAGACCATTAGTATCCATTCCAGTATTAGTTGTAGTATAAGCTAAGTTTCCTATGCGAAGTTCGCCATCTGCATATATTTTAAGAAATACGTTATCTGCTACAGGTGGTCCAGTAGTAATAGATTTATATGATGCTAGCCATAGTTTTCTTAGGATACCACTGCTATTGTTATTAAATGATATAATGTATGCATCTGTTCCCTTATCACCTGTACTTGGTGGAAGAGATTGATTTTTCGATCCAAGACATGTTAAACTTGAATCTGGTACTATTTTTAAAATGTGAGAAGTAGGTACTATATGGTCAACATAATCTTTTGTAGCAACATCATTTGGATGTATAGGAGTTGGCACATTTTCTATTGTATTACCAATCATATCAAGTTTATCAGTCATACTATTTAGTCCATCTCTTCTAAGAAATGTGTTATTAGCTTGAGACATTGTTAATCCGTTTACTATTGATTGTGCATTTGAGTTTGAAGTTCTTCCGAATATATTGACAGGCATTTTATATATGAAAAATTTTTTTAAATCTTTTAGATTCATGAAAAATCTTTGATTTTTTATATTTTTGCATTCAATAAGTTTTCAATAATATCTTGAAAATCGTATCCTTCATCTAATTTCTTCTTTTTTTTTCTATCTAATTTCTTCTTTCTCCTTCACTTTTATAATAAACAGGATAGCGTAAGTATTCAACAAGTTCAGATGGTGGAGGTTGGCTATAAGAGTCAAAAGTGTACTTTACTTTATCGTCTTTATACCAACAAATCCAATGAAATCCATTAGTACTTGAATCTCCTGTATTTAATATTCCACATTCTTTTTTGCGGCTTCTATCAATTGAAAATTAGTTAGAGGTTCATTTGGTAAGGCTAATCCTTCAACATTAATAAACTTGTCCATTTTATATATAATAAACTTTTTATTATATAAATTAATGAATAATTGTTAGATTCTTTAGTTTCTTAGAATTAATTACAATATTCATATTTACATTAGTATTATCAGTCTCTTCAGTCTCTTCAGTCTCTTCAGCTGACTCTTCATCTGACTCTTCATCTGAGCTTTCATCTGACTCTTCATCTGACTCTTCATCTGACTTTTCATCTGACTCTTTATCTGGCTCTTCTATTTCTTCTTCATATTCTTTACGAACTATTTTATATTTACTAATACGTCCAGTTTTATATATTATGATATCATCATAATATGAAATTAAGTCATATTTATCAATGTTTCTGATGTAATGGATTTCTAAGTTTACGTTATCATTATTACAGTAAGCGTCTTTTACTATATCTTTTATATCTTTGTTTATTAAATCTTTATCAGCTCTATTAGCAAATATAATTATTTCATTTTTACTAAGTAAAAGAGTTTTTAATTTTAATTCTCTATTTTCCATTTTATATACGCAAGAAAATTATTTATATCATTTTTTTAAAAAATTTTTTTTTGTAAATTTATATGTACACTTCTATAATATTATACAAGTTTATAAATGGATCATATTTATCAGTGTTTTGTATGAAATAGATTGAAATATCAACATTATTAATACATTCTTCACCGTAGTATTTGTAATATTGTTTTACAGCTTTTATTATTTTTTGATTAATTTCTTTAATATTATTTGTATATATCTTTATTAATTTTAATTTATGATCGTCTAATAACAAAGTTTTTAATATTACTTTTTGTTTTTTATTTATTCTCATTTTAAACATATAAAAAATATTTATGTCATTTTTTCTATCTTGTTTAGTATGACTTTGGGTGAAAGGAGGTTGTGTTTCTTTAATGCCTATCGTCTCAATGCCTATTGCCCTAATGCCTATTGCCTTAATTTATAATGCCCGTATGCTAAAGTGTGAATTCCGTCTTCTAAAATAACTCTTTTATTATCGTCTGCACTTAATGCAGTTTTATTTTTTTCTTCAGTATATACTTCATGTGAATGGGATCTTATTACATTCATTTTCCTAACTTGATCTACTTTACTTAATAAACAATGTTTATAATCTTCATGTGTTATATATTTTTTAACAACATTCTTTTTTACTCCCTTACATTTTTTGTTTTCTTTTCTATGAATTTTGTATGAATACAACTTGGATCTGAGTCCTACAAATTCTTCAACTTGTTCTCCGCCTGCTTCATCTTTGAACATTCCAATTACTTTTTTATTTCGATCAATTTTAAATCCATTATTTATTGATGGATGTTTTGGATCAAATTCACTTGTATCAAATTTACTTTCAATATCATTTTTAATATCATCGTAGAAATCTTCTGTTTGTATTTCATATGCTAATGAATCAGTATCTGTGAATAATAGTTTTACTCTATCTGAATATTTTTTCTTTATATTGTCATAATGAAATTCATACATTAAAGTTTTTCTCAAATCTCATATGCACATTCCTAAGTAAATTGGTTTGTTGTACATTAATTTAGTTCTTTTAATGTGAATCGCTATTAAACTTTCGTCAAATATTGCTCTACTTTCATAGTTTGGTCTTGATGCTAACTTAACAGCTTCATCCCTGTTCGTTACTAATCTAACATCGACTCTGTTTTCAATATTTTCCATTGTTTTACCAAAGACTGAATTATTCATCAGTTTAAAAAAGTCTTTTTCAAATTCATTTGTTGCTTTAGTTCTAAGATTAGTATTTAGTTCAATGTAATCACTTAACCATGCACTTTCTTCAAAGCTTATTCCTCTATGGATTTTTGTTATATTCAATCCTAATCTTTCATACAATTTTAGATTTTCATAATGTATCACATAGTTTTTTTTATGATTTAAATTTGGAATTAATTTATCGACTTTATCCGATTTCACCTTTTCAGGAGCAAGTGGGTAGTCATTATGATCATCATGCAGATGTTCAGGATAATCTATACCTACTTCTAGTATACATGGAGTGTTTTTCCAGTTTTTCAACTTATCTTCATCCATCCATTTAAACCCATGTGTTGGAAGTGGCTTACTTATCGCCCACCCATATAGATTATTAGCATCTAAATATTGAATGTATGTTGATGGTTTTGTTTTATCATAATTATCCATATACTTATTATTATACGTTCCTAATCTATTTGATATCATACTCATTCCGCCTCTTATACCATTTTTTATCATTAGTATCATATCATAATCGCTTTTATCATTAGTATCATATCATAATCACTTTATCATTAGTATCATATCATAATCGCTAAGTAATTCTAACTTTACTTTTGTTTTTTTCAATGCAGCATCCCAAGCTAATCCTGGTGATGTATAATACCAAGCTGGATCTAGCTTATAAATTTTCATGCAAACGTCTCTAAAATATTCAAATACGTCAGCTAGTAAAAGCACATCTGAAACATTGTATAAGTCATGATAGTCTCTAAAAGATTTACAATTAAATTCATTCCATACAGTTTGTGCATGTGAGTAATCATCACCACTAATACCTTCATCGTTCAATTTAGAAAAGAACGATTCTTTTGGTGGTAATTGGGTTTCATTAAATTTATCAACAGAATCTACCCAATCATAAGGGTAAATACCTTTTATTAGTAGTAAATCTAATTGTTTCCCAGAATACAATTTTCCAATATTTTTACATTGATCTTTTGTTAAATTTTTTGATAATGCATCTAAGCTAGATGGCATAAACCTATAACTGTCTAAGAAACGAAGTTCACGCTTAATTTCAAAATTCTTACCTTCTTTATTAGTAAATTCTCCAATTTTAATCTCTCTAGAAAAACTAATATACTTTTCTTTGTTGTTAGGAAGGCAACTTAATTTTCCTCCAGATAATTTTTTTTCTAAATAAGTGACTATCATAACCTGATAAATTGTGAAATAGTACTGGAATGAATTTTGGAATTTTATATTTTAAATTACAATTATTATGAGCAGCACCTCTATATTTTCCAGTAATGTGACAATGATCTCGCACTTTGTCTTCTCCTAAATCTTCTCCACAAATGTGACATTCAGTTGCTTCATTAAAGTCTTTCTTATTTTCATGAGTATATATCATGTCCTTTTTAAAGTTGATCCTATTACAAACCTTTTTAATATCTTCTTCTAATCTGTCAACAAATATTTGCGCAACATTATCTTCTTCACTATTTGCGGTAAATGTTTCTAATTTACCTTGATAATAACTCTCATCAAAACATTTAATATAGTAGCAGAAAGAGCTAGGCAAATGTTTTTGGTATTGCTTAGTATAGGATTCATTTGGATTGGGCGCGCAAGTCTTAATAGGTTTAATAAAACTTTCAAAGTCTGCATACACTACAAATGTAACTCTAATTGATCTATAATAATGGACAAATTGGATTGTTGAACCTGATTTAGGAAGTTCGATGCGTACTGAATCATGTGTTTTACAATACGATTTATGATTAGATAATGATTCTTCAGAATTAAACCCTAATAAACAATTTCTACAATAGTGTTTTTTGCAATGTTTATTTGATGTTTGCAATGAAAGTAATCTGCTTAAATTTTTTATTAAACAGTAATGATTTGTTTCTCCATTTGAGATTAATAGTAAATCTATTAAATGTTTGCGATCATTATCTTTTGAAATGCGTAAAAGGATAAACTGAATTCTCGCATTTATAGTCCTTTTCATATCCATATACATTGACACTGATATCAAGATTATTTTTCTCAAATAGTGTAATTTGATTTAGTGAAACTGGAAATTCTATCTTATCCCAATTTATTTTTTCAGCTTCATTTTTAAGCTCTTTATCAACTCTTTCAGGATGATTATTTGTTGGATTTAAAAATCTAGCTATGCATCATTTAAAGCAATCATTATCTTCATTTTTTATATTAATAACAGCCTTTTTAGCTGCTAAATCTTTATCTAATGGAACATACGATTTTGCTTTAAGAGGATTATACTCTATCATATTTATATCCATCTTTATAATAGAAACAAATCTCCAATTTGATCCTAGCTGTTGAAATGATGATAAGTTTTCTAAAATTTTAGACTTTGCTTCTTCATAAAACTCATCTAAATTTGTAGATTCTAATACTTTTAAACTCTTAGTTGTAAACGGCACATCTGCAGTTATAGTTTCTCCTGTAATACTCGTCTTCTCCATTTCACAAGTGATAACTATATTCACTTTCAATCCTCTATTTTTATTTAGTATTTTAATTGCATTTTTCTTAGCATCTTTAATGAATGAAGAAACATCAAATCCATCTATACCTTTAACTGTAAATTGTTTTGTCACATTTTTAACTGCTGATTGTGACAATTTAAATTCTATTTGTTTTTTGTACATTGTATTAGAAACTGTAGATTTTATTGATTCTATTTTTCTTTTAATATCAGATCCTGTATCTTCTACTTTCTTCTTAATTGGATTTGGAATATATGGTTTAACCCACTCTAAGACATCATTATAACTGTTGACGACATAAGACCATACATTTTTTTGCAGCTGTTGTCAACTTTGAAAATAGTCCAGGAACTAAAATAGGTGCTTGAACTGATAATGGAATTGGTTCATCAAGTATATTAGTCACATGCGAATGTCTCGATTTATTAACTGGTCTCGGAGATAATGGATTAATAAGATCACTTTTTCGCATATAATATAATTTTTCATCAGTTGATTCAACTACTTTTGACATTATTTTATCTTTATCTATCAACTTATTATCTATAGCTAGCATTAATAATGTTACATAATTGTCTGATGTTTTTGTTATACTATTTTCTCTCAATAGATTTTATAAATCTTTTCTAGTATAATACATTTTTATTATATAAAGAAAAAAAATTTTTTAATTCATTTTTATATAAAATTAATGAATTTGAGTAAACCTGTTTCCATCTGATCGAAAGTTTAATAATTTATCTGATATTATAAGAGCATATGCCATAGTATTTGCTGGTACTACAGTATTAAATGTTGCATTAATTGATATATTTACTATTGATGAATCTAATCTTTTTCTTTGATTACTAACATCAAAAACCATAATTGGAAATAAATCTCTATATTCAGTATATAGAATGTTTCCATTTGTAATCAAGTCACTAGTTTTATAAAATTTTTCACTAAAATCAGATGCAGTACCATAAGCTAATGAATACTTCATATTTGGAAATGATAGATTATAGTTAAGCTCAGGATAATTTTTATTACTAACAACAACTTGCATATTTTGCAAGTCGCAATGATCGAATAATGAAGGATTTGTTGTTTGATCTAATAACTTATTTGTTTGAAATCCAACAATGACATATCTAGGTCTTTCAAAAGATGCCTTTGGACTAAGTTGCCAATTAAATAATGTAGTTTGTGGTACTGCGATACTATTAAGACGACGCTCTCTGTAAGCTGATTGGATAGTTACTTTTGATGATATCATACTGAGAAGTTTAGATTCTTGTTCAAATGATGGATCTAACTGTGGAATGTATAATGCTACTTTATCAAGAACAACTTTACCAGCAACTACATTATTAGCTCTAAATATGGCATTATTGTCACTTCCTCTAGTAAGAGTTAATGTTTGTATAAATCCAAAAACAGATTTGTCATAATTATCGCAGAAACCAAAAATGTGGTTTAAAGGTATACGAAATGAAAATGCTCCCTTTGTAGTTGGTTTTTGTATTATTACTCCTTGCCTAATTGCAAATCCAACGTTATCTGTTAGCGATGCTGTTGTTGAGAAATCTTTATACCATAATTGATTTAATCCCTTTGAAACTTGAAAGTTGTTAGAATATTTTAACAATCCAAGCATTGTTGTAGCTACACCTGGATTATCAATTGTCTCTACATCTGTAGATGATAATTTATATGAAATCCTATCGAATAGATACATGATACCATTATTTATTAAAGATATTACATCTGTATTAGCATAAGCTGCGCCATCATTTTTAAGAAGTGTCCCTTTAACTAAAATATAAGCTTTAGATAGTATATAAATTAGTTTGATCAATTGTAATTCTTATGTCTCCGCTATTTAGATTTGTACCAATTATCGGATTATAGGCATAATATTGACATCTTTCAATTCCTACATCTTTCACTGGCTCATCATAATTAAATACTTCAGAAGTTGTCATTTTTATATAAAATAAAATTTTTTTTTTTTATCTGATACTGAATTTTTAAAATAATTTGACCCCATTCCCTTTTTTAACTAATTCTTCAATTCACTTCACTTCGAATTGATTTTCGAATTGATTTCGAATTGAAAATTGAAAATCGAATTGATTTCGAATGCATTTTCACTTCGAATTGATTTCTTTGGTTTTATTGAAGATCCATATACTAAATTACTAAGATTTGCTTCATTACTTTGTGTTCCAGATCTAATTAAGTTTGATAATATCTCTTCACTTTTTTTATCAAGATTTGATTTAGATACTTTATCAATTAATTTTTTTCCTTTTTCTATTGCAGTATTTTTAGCAGCTTCTATTGCTGATAATGATAGTTCTTTTCCTGCTGATTTAGCAGCAGTTAATGCACCTTTCCTAAATCAGTAGCTGCAAGCTTTTTAACCATAGCTGATGATACTTTAGTTACATTTGATGCTCCTGCTCGTCTAAACATCTCTCTTAGAGTATCGAAAAATCGACTTCCTCCAATAACATGCTTCTTAATATATCTCTTATTTTTAATGATGATCATTTTTATATATACAATTTTTTTTTATTCATACTGCTAGAATATTTTGTATTGCTTTATATTGCCTGCCTTTGTAATTCATCGCTAATTGCTACAGCTTCATTTCTTGATGAATTATTACCAGCCTCCCAAGCAGCTATTCGCAATCCTAACATTTCAACTAATACATTAGGATCGCTTGAAAGAATTACAGTTTAAATTACAGTTTGAATTCTTCTCTTATCTCCAACTCCACTTCCTTTTCTCTTATACTCTAGTTTTCTCCTTGCTCCCTTCATATCCTTCCAAATTGGAGATATTATTTCATTGTATTTTTCACTTCTTGACGACTTTGGTTTGTTTGGATTACTAGAAGTAATTGCATCTGTTTGTAGTAATATACCTCTATAGTTTTTAATATCTTCATCATTATATACTTCTTTATTTGGTTTAAATTTTGTTATCAATTACCACAGACCTTTTGTACCAATATATTCTTTTCCATCAATATTTATATTATTTTCATCAATAGTTATTGGCTTTTTACTAATGTATAACTCTCCATCTCTAGAATGTATTCCAAATACTGTATCTGTAGACTTTTTGCTTGATGTATATAATCTAAGATAATCCGTTGCAATTTTGCCTAACTTCAATAACTTTGAACTATCAAACTCAATCTTAGATGCATAAGGATCCTTTTGATCCATACGGAGTAGATCCTTTTGATCCATACGGAGTAGATCCTTTTGATCCATACGGAGTATCTCAGTATTTGGAAAAGTAAGTGCTAATTGATCTTTCAACTTTGATATCCTTTTACTTATACCAGATTGACTCTCAATAAGTGGACTATACAACTTTGTCAAGTCTTATTAAAATTAGATTCACCAATCTTTTCATTAAGAGCATTTTGTTGTACTATTTTTTTCAAAGCTTTGTATTCTTCAATAGCTTGATTTCTCTTTTCAGGATCAGTAATTTTTAAAAACGACATTTTTATATTGAAAAATAAAATAACATAACACAACATAGAATTTTATGTTATGTTTTTTTATTTTTCAATATTAAAAATATTTTTAATATTGAAAAATAAAAAAACATAACACAACATAGAATTTTATGTTATGTTTTTATTTATATTTTTCAATATTAATTATATTTTTAATTTCATAGTCTTTATAAGTGACGTCATCGGATTCTAATAATCCTGTTTGTACTGCAATTGGTAAAATACTTTTTATTAATTTTTTTTCTTTAAAGTCACACTCTAATTGAAGTACATATTTATCTATAATTCTCAACTTATAATTCTTTTTAACATTACTCCATTGTTTATTATGCTCTTTAATTTCACTTTCTACTTTAATCAAAAATTTAAAATAATCAAACCATATAAGTTTATAAAGTTTATTTCTATCATCGTCACTATAAGTATCTGGTATTTGAAAATTGCCTTTTTCAGTAATAAGATTATAATTATATTGACATTTTGAATCATATCTTAAATCCAAAGGACCTATGCGAAGTAAATCAGTAACACATGATTTACTTCGCATTAATCCTTTGGATTTAATAATCGCTCCTGCTTTTCCAAATCCTAAAAGATCTAAATATATTTTTTTATTCTTATCTTCTTCGCGCTTACTACATTCTAAAAAGAAAGGATAAAACATATTTATTAACAAGTATGAATTAATTTAAGTTATTATTTGTTTTTAATAATATTTTCAAACTTACTTCGTCCTTCGGATTTATTAAATCTCATTTGTAATAAATTAATCGCTTCTTCTCTTCCTTGATTAATTAATGATATCTTAGTTTGTTCATCAATATCTTTTTTAATTTTTGTCCTAATATCTTCAAGCATAACTTTAAACTTTTCAAATTCGCTAAGTATCAGCGAATTTGAAAAGTTTAAGTATCAGCGAATTTGAAAATAGATGATAAAGAATTTGAATTCTTTATTATCTATTTTCCCATCTACTGAAGCTTTAGAAATATGATCGCTTACCGTATTCAATTTTGAACTAGCAAGTATTTTAATGCTTTTATGCTTTTCTGCTTTTAAATTTAATTTTTTATTCACTTGACCTCCTATCAATGAAAGAGCTCCAATTGCTAATGCTGCACCTTCACATGCACTAGCTATTGGAGTTGCTACTATTGTGACTAAAAAACCAATTCCAACAGTTCCTAGTGCCATTGTACTTCCAATTAACGCTACATCAACTGTAGAAATTACTTTTATTGCCTTATGGTACTTTTTACTTAATGTTAATCTCTTTTCTCTCTCAATTTCTATTTCTTTTTGAATTTCACTAATCTTATTCAGACGGTAAGCAATAGGATCTATCTGCTGTATTTCAGTATATTCATTTGGTAAAGTCGGATATAAATTATTCATATTTGAATTATTTAAATACTCCATTTTATAAAGCAAAATATAATTATTTATTTATCACCTTTTTTATTTGTTATACCTTCATTTGAATTATTGTTTTTAATAATCACAACAATATCATCAACTAATTCTGATACAATATTGTTATCTAAACTTAGCATTTTTAATTTTAGACTATTTTCAAAAGAAGTTAATACAAAACTAGGATCATCAATTTTTACACCTATTTGCAAAGATATAACTTTATGTGACTTAAATGCTAATTTAATATCTTCCTGTGCAAGTATTTTATATTTAGACCCATCAACTATTAATTCATGCTTATTATCAAAAGTGTCATTAAATACAAAATAAGATTTTGGGTCTTTTATAACAGTACAAGGCGAACTAGTATCTACTAATCCATAATTAGGAGTATTAATAATACAACTTGGAAGTGGCCTCTCATACCAAAAAGCTCTTTGTCTTTTATTTATAAATTTATGTATCGGAAGATGATATACCATTTTTAAATATCAAGATTTTTTTTAGATTCATAAAAAATCTTTGATTTTTTAAATTCTTTTTTTACAAAATCAAATTCAAAAAAGGTATATTAGCAAATAGTGAATTAGGCCCTAATAATAGACCTGCTCCAGTTCTCACATTTCCAGCACTTAAGTATAGTCCATCTCCTAATGATCCTCCACTTTTCCATGAACTCATAAATAATCCACTTCCCATTTTAGTGAACTTAATTCCTTCTCGAATTTCTAACTTTATAAAATCTTTTTTTACCAATACCATTTCCAGCAATTTTATTAATCAGATTGTTCCCAGTTGCAGCTCCTACACCTGTAAGAAGTCCTGTTGCTAAAGACGGTATTACTTTTGATGCTAAAAAACTTCCAGCTGATCCTAAGAAAGGTAAAAGTGCTCCTAGAAATCCTCCCTTCTTTATTTTAGCATTGTACATGAGTTGTTTTTTGCTTAATTTTAGCACTACTCCTTTAACATCTTCATATGCTTTTGAGATTTTATTCATCTGTGTATTTGTTACAGCTAAAGCATGTTCTCCATTAAAATCTGAATGTGATAATTCAATACTAACTCCCGTCTTTTCACTGATTGCTTTTTCAATTTTTGTCCTTCTGAAAGATGTATTTTAACATTAGTATAATTTGTCATTTCATTATAAGATTTTTTTTTTCTCTTATGTGAAATCTAATAGAAATTTTTTCACCTCTTAAATTAATTTGATTTCCATCTTGATCAACTATTGTATTTACTAATGTTGAAATCGAATCTAACAATACACGTGATATATTAAATTAATCGGTTCTTGAATAATTTTATATATAGGATCGACATTTGGAAAAAATGAATATATAATTTTTTGTGTTTTTCCATCAACATATGAATCTTCTATTATACTAGATGTAACGTGTATAGTATTCACTTTTAATATTTTCACAATACTTTTAGATTCATAATAACCTGTTGAACATATTTGATAACTAAAACCTAAAATAGTCCTAATTGAGTTTGTAGTTGTAAAATCTACTTTATATCCTGTCTGAATATTTAAAGTTGAACGTAATGTATTGTTATTAGCTCCAATTGTTATAGCTGGAACTCCTGATATTACATCACCGTTTTTAATTAAAAATAATTCAATATACTTATTTATATCATCAATCTCATATGCTCCTACTGGAAGTAGAACATCAAACCAAGTCACCCCATTTTCAGGACTGAATCTAAAATTGTTATTTGATAAATCAATATTTGGAAAACTATAATATGTCTCTAAACCAACTAGCCATTTCATATTGTTTATTTTTATTCAGCTCAATACTATAACTAAATTTAGTTATTATTTCACTACTGTTTCCGTTTACATATATGCAAGGCATTTTTATATATTAAAAAATTTATTTATCAAGAATCCTTAAAAATTTAAAGAATTTTCTATAGATCTTAAGGATCTTTAAAATAGTCAGATGTAATATAAAAATTATCAAATCCACTTCTATACTTTCCATCATCTTTTTCAGAAGATAAATCTATTACAACAAATCCATGCTTTTTCTTCCATGCTACATAACTTTTGAAACTCATCCTTTGACATATCACTCGATACATGATCTTTATAAATATGATTTAAATTCTTTGAATCTTGTGGAAATAAACAAATAAAATTTGCATTTTCTCTTATAGTCTGTCTAGGCAACATAAAATAATTTTGTGCAAGATAGAAACAATCTACATTACTATGCCTTCCTCTTATATAATACTTCTCACATTTATTTTGCTTTGTCAGTTGCAAATCATCAAATATCATTAAATTATTATTACTAGCATCGAGATCTTCAGGATCTGGTACATCATCTGCTGTCTCAAAAAATTTACACTCCATATCAACTTTACTATTATTCTCATTAAACGTTTTTGAAACTTCTTCAATAACTTCTTAAGGATTTTCTATTTTGTCCTGATACTTAAACAAATTAAGAATAACTTCTTTTGGTAATTTTTCTTCAAAAGATCTTTTTAATATTTTGTATTCAGGCTGAAAAAGAGATTTTCCAAAAACTTGTAAATTATTATAATCTAACCAACCAGGTCTTAAAAGTAAATTTAATAATAAAAGTAGTTTTTCCACAACCTGTCTTTCCAACAATAATTCCTCTTATACTTTTAGGTAACAACTTACTATTATTTCGTTTATTTCTTTTTACGGTCCATGATAAATCGACAACATCCATTTTTATATACAATTATTTTTTATATATAAAATAATGTACTGTGTTAAAATGCAAAAAAAATACAAATACACTAAATCAACAAAACTTTGTGAGCAAAAACAATAGAAATATGATTCGCGGAACTTGCGACATTTACGGAACAACAAAAACTCAATTTGTCAAATCCACTAAGAAAGGAGGAGACTTAGTCAACTCTATTAATTCAATAACTAAAAAAGTAAAATTACCATGGGCAAAATTCCCAGGTGAGATGCATTTACCTGGAATGAATTTTGCTGGTCCTGGTACTAATTTAAATGAGAGACTCACTTCTACTGACGCATATAAAGAATGGAGTAAACCTATAGATAGAGTTGATAATGCTGCTTATCATCATGATCTCGCATATCAACATTTTACAGATACTGCAAATAGAAACTTAGCCGACAGAATAATGATTGAAGAAATGGACGCTATAAAAAATCCAACTACACGCGAAAAAATTGAAAGAGGCATTATAAAACCTATCATCGCAAAGTTTGGACTCGGTCTGAAAGACCCATGCAAAGTCGGTATTCAAAAAAACTACAATCGATTAGCGAAAAAGTCAAAGAAAAAAATGTGAAATGGTCTGACGAACTTGCGAACGAACTTCATAGACCTGTTATAAAACATTTCAAAAAAGGAAAAGTAATTGCAAATGGAATCGATGAAATATGGGTTGCTGATTTAGTTGACATGCAATCTTTCTCTAAATTCAATAACGGTATAAAATACTTACTCATGGTCATAGACAATAAAAAGAATGAAAATATTGTTTGGTTCAATCTAAATAGAAATGTACGATCAAAGTCTGTAAGACCAAAGTTTTCAATTGGTGATAGAGTTAGGATAACTAAAAAGAAAGGAACGTTTGAAAAAAGATACACACCAAGATGGACTGAAGAAGTTTTTACTATATCACAAATTCAGTACACAGATCCTCCAACTTATAAAGTAGCTGACAATAATGGTGAAGAAATACAAGGAACTTTTTATGAACAAGAATTGCAAAAAACAAATCAAAGCATATTTAGGATTGAAAAAGTTATTCGTAAACTTAAAAACAAGTCATTAGTAAAGTGGTATGGGTATCCTGAATCGTTTAACTCATGGGTTGATAATAAAGAATTGATAGATCTTTCAGATCTATAAGAAGTAGGTTCTTCGAACTAATGCAGAGTAAGTCTGAAAGACTCATAAAAGTTGTGGTCAATTTTATAACTTAAAAAATATATAAAATTGTGGCTGGATAAATGGTCGAAAATAAAAATGGCCCAGAACGCCCTTTTTATACTACTATTATATTTGCACATTTTGTAAATTGTAATTTGATTCATAGATATCCTCTGTGATTCAAAGAATCTATCATCTTTGTACTCCACCGTTGTACTCCATCTTTGTGCTCCACCTTTTTGAGTTAAAGTTGTTTTCTTTTGGATCAAACATTCTTAGAAAAAATATCAATAATAACTTCTCTATTTTCAAAAAAACCTGCAAGCGCTGAATCAATTTAAAATTCACTGTTCTATTAGAATAGAAATAAAGTTTGATGTGTCCTAGACAAATTTAACATCTCTGCTAAGAACAGATTCATTTGATTCCAAGAACTCAATATGTTTAAAGAAATTATTAATTATATTGCATTGATATTGTAACTTTGTTTATTTATAATCTCGGTTTGTAAATATTCATTTTTTCGCCTTAGTGTAGAATGGAGTCAGTTGAGCAATTTTTACTAAATCAAACAGATTTCATGAAAGGTGCGTCGGATTTACATAATTTTTTCAAATTTTGAAAAATTTAATCTGCTAAAAATTTGTTAAAAAAAAGTCTAGTTTTTAGTTTTTATTGAGAAAATATATTCAAAAGTTTGCGGAGCTGCTTAACCAGCCCCAGCGGGTAAGTCAAGCAATCAATAAATAAATAAATATGTTTGGTACGAAACTTTGGTGAATTATCAATAAATTTTCACTAACAGTAAGCGTGTGTATAATTTATAAGCTTTTTATTTTATACACTTTAAAAAACGTAAGTAAGGGAATAGAAATAATTCAATAGTAATAAAGCGTCATAAAATATAAAAATATTATTTTACATAGCTATTTTGATCTTTAAAGCCCAATTTTATAACTAATTCTAAAAATTACTAATTCTAAAAGTGTATAATATAGGGGAGACCGGGGCTAGTTGGCTCGGTTTTTACTCTATGAACTCTGTAGCCCTAGCAGTACATTTTTTTAAAAAATATTAAAGTGTAGTCTCAAAGAGTATGGATTAGGGTATCTTATAAAATTTGCATTTATTTACAAAAAAAATTCTTGGGGCCTTTCCGGACCCTCAAAAAAAAAAAAATTTGCGCCAACTTAACCCACCACGGGGTAAGTTGGCGCAAACTATAAAAATGATTATTAATGCACTATTAAGTGCAAAATTATTAGAAATTTTTTTAAAATTAATTTTTGCAACAATTTTATCTCAAAATTTAATATTACTTTTAGTTGGTACCAAATATTAGTCCGTATAAAAGCCAAACAGTAACCCACCTTTTATCTGTGGAAAAAAAAACTAAAAAATTTTTATTTTTTATTTTTTGTAAGAATAAATATTTTCAATATTGTTAAAAATTAAAAAAAATAGTTTTATAAAAATAAATATTTTTTTCGATAGTAAATGCTATGAGCCATCTTACCCCGTGAAAAATTTGTCAGCTTACCCCAAAAGCTTTTTTTTTAATAAACAGTCTATAGATCCTGAAAAACGGCAGCTTTGAAAAAAAAGTCTGACTGGATATAGTAAACCAATTGTGACTGGAACTTTTACAATTATTTTTTTTTCATACGACTAAATATTTTTTTTGTTAAGTAAAAAGGAACCAATATTCCAAAAGTTACGTTTTTGTCCAAAAAACGCATAAATCTCAATATCTCCCATGCGCATGTGCGAATCCTGACAATACTACAGTGAATGATGAAATGGTCAATAAGGAAGTTTCTGAGTAATTTTTGTCACTTTCTGATGAAAGGCTCTAAAGATAAACGCAGTTCGTCAACTTACCCCTGCGGCCAACTAGCCCCGGTCTCCCCTACCGCTAAATTATTTTTTATCAAATTTAATTCTTTGAGTTCAATAGTTCAGTTTTATTTTATTTTTGTTACGTTTTGTTTTAAAATTCTAATTCCCTAACTTTCATCCATTCGATGTTTTGTAATGTAAAGCGCAGTTTTTGAGATATTTTAATTGCCCAACTTGCTCCAATGCTCAACTAGCCCCGCTTGACCCTACTTTTTCAACTATATAAAATCCTGTGATAGATTCTTTAATTATCTCAGGGTTTTATAAAATTTGCTTATCAAAGAACTTTGCTTCAACGGATGATCTCGTATCCATTCCTTTTCTGAGAACTGCAATCATAAATTATTTTGTAAAAAAAATGTACAAGATATTAAAATCTAAAAGTTTAAAGTGAAAGTTCTCAAACAATTTTCAGTTTTTCGACAATACAAACAGATATTTGCCTGATAGATTGCTTATAAATTTTGTTTTTAGGTGTACTTCTTGTTGACTTATAAGCCTAACATACAATGTTATTTTCTCAGTTTTTCCTTTTTTGAGGATTTCTGCTGCAACCTGTTTTTCTTGAAAGCAGCTAAGATTAAAAACTAAAATTATGAGATTGAAAACAGTTTTTTTTAGCTTGTGGTGCAATCTTGCTAAAAACAGTTGCTGTGGTGCAATCTTGCTAAAAACAGTTGCTGTGGTGCAATCTTGCTAAAAACAGTTGCTGTGGTGCAATCTTGCTAAAAACAGTTGCTGAGGTGCAATCTTGCTAAAAACAGTTGCTGTGGTGCAATCTTGCTAAAAACAGTTGCTGTGGTGCAATCTTGCTAAAAACAGTTGCTGAGGTGCAATCTTGCTAAAAACAGTTGCTGTGGTGCAATCTTGCTAAAAAATTGCATTAAAAGTCCTTAACTATAACCTAAAAAAAAACATAAAAAAGAAAAAAATCACTTAAAAAAATAAATGTGACAAAGTCTTCTTGATAAAAAAAAACTTTATAATTTCAAGCATTATATTTGCCCATAATTAACTTGAATGACAACTTTTATCCGGGGGGGACTAAATGGGCAACAGTGTTATATTATAAAATGATAACAATAAATTTGTTGTAATCAACTTGATTTAAATAAATTTATTCAAAATTTATTCAAATCGAGAATAAACGAAAAGAAAAACAAAACAAAAAAAATCCTAAAATTGTAATAAAACCTTTTACTTTTTAAAGTGTTCCGTATAACCAGAAGGTGATTCAGTATAACCAGAAAATGGTTCAGTATAACCAGAAAGTGGTTTACATAAAACATGCACTTCTACGTTTTTTAGCGATTTTGCTTAAGACTTTTACTCACGATCATTATTTACCAAATGCTTTTGAGTTTGTGATCAGAAAAGTTTTTGAGCAGCCGTCGTGCAGTTGGTAGCGCTCTAGCCTCAGAAGCAAGAGATCCGTAGTTCAATGCTACCTCTGGGCAAGTTTTATAATAGCGGTAAGAAAGGAGGCATGAAATTTCTTTCAAATGCTCTTTTGCGGTAATCTGTGATAAGACCGTAAGGACCTCTTGGGGCACCTAAAATTAGAAAAAAAAAATTATTGAGTAATGGATAAAAGTACATACTTCTCCATCTGTTTTTATACAAAGTATTTAAGTTCATGAAACACTTGAAAACTTGCGTTGTTTTCAAAATCTATATTTTGACATTGTGTTTCTGCGTGGACACACATCTTTAAAATAATCTTTAAACTGGTATAAAGTTTTTAAAATTTTCAAACCTTTTTAAAAGTTTTTAAAATAATATTTATGTGTAGAATTTTTTTCTGATGCAAAATTATTCCTTTGCAAGAAGCAAACTTGAGTCAAGTTCGACTTGAACTTTACTTTGTAACGGCAGAGTATTTTTTGAGGGAAAAATCCATACTTAGTCGCTATTGGTTAAAATGAAATACTCAAGTCGAACTTGACTCGCCTCGTGCATTCCACCCTATATGCGTATCAAAGAAAAGGGAGAAAGTAACCATGAGCGAGACTAGGTTTTTTCAAACCGAGACGAGACCGAGACAAGAAGTTAGTACTTCTCGTGAGACCGAGAACGAGACAAGAAATTTAACAATTTTTGAAAACAAATTTATTATAATCCAAGTGACAAAAAAAAAAATGTAAACATGGTTTTGACAAATAGACACAAATGACATTTGTCAAATGTAAACAACTTTTTCAAATATTAATTCAGAATCTTTTTGCCAAACTTTTCCAACAAGATAATTTTTTCTCTGATTAAGATGATTTGTTCTACTTTTTCTGGGTGTAAGTTGTGTCTGGATGATCGGACCACATTTCTACCTGAGCTAAAAACTCTCTCTAATTTAGTTGAACTTGGTGGAATAGCTAAAATTTGTCTAGCTAATGAAGAGAGTTCTAACAATGTATTTGAATGCAATTTCCACCAATCAAGAATCGGAAAGTCTTTTTTGGCATCAGGGAGATATTCATACTGGCACATTTCGCCCAAAATAGGATTCAGTTCAAATGTTGGCTCTTGTGTTTCAAGACTGACGTTTAACTTGCGCTTCAGTTTTGAATTAGGGGACAAATCTGCTGAAAAGACTCTGGCAACAGGTTGAGACTCAACATTATCTCTAACCTGTGAGGCTAACCATTCTTTCGTTGTTTGAAATTTTTTGGAGAGCTTCAAGTGAAGTCCCTTTAAAGCAGGATTTAAGTAGTTTGCTGCAGCACTCAATAAGTTTCCAGTGTGACAAAGAGGAAATCTTTTCTCAATACAGCTTTTCAAGTTTTTTGCATACAAGAAACCGTAGCCATTTTATCCATCCGTCTCAATAAATTGATCAATTTTGTCATGGATTAAAAAAAGAGAACTGGCGACAGTGTTAATTGTTAGAATAGACTCAGCCGACCACGTTTCTGTAGCTTCTTTAAGTGGTGCAAAATTTCTACTGCCTCCTCGATTGATTTCCACTGTGATGCACTGATGGTCTTTGAAGAAAAAATATCTTCATTTGCACATAAGCTGATAATTGCACTCTTTCGATTTAGGACAAAAGCCATGCAATCCAGTTCACTATTCCATCTTGTGTCAACAGATTGGCGTTTCTGTCTAAAATTGATTCCTTGAGCGTCTGATTCTGATTCAAGCAACTCAGCTGCAACTGTTGACTGGTGAGTTAAAGAAGCCAAATCTTTGCATGTTTGCAACGCATCATCCACTCCAGCAGTCATTCCAAATGAGTCTCGAACTGCGCATTGCAAAATATGATTGTTGCACAAGTATTGGTCAAGGCGCTTTTGACTGCAAAATTTGACTGCAAGTTTCATGTTTCTTGCCTGGTCGTTCACGCAGTACATTGGCAAATCAGCAGGCAAATATAGTTCCTCTAAGAAAGAATCCAGCTTTCCTTTAATTAAGATACCTGCCTGGGAACTGTTCAGCATGGGGTGTCCAGTAATGTAGTCTCCAATTTTCGTCAATAGCATGAAAAGTCCAAGAGATGTAGCTGTCCTGAGCTCTAGAAGTCCAAAGATCAGAAGTAAATGCAGCACTTTTTAGATTTGGCGTAATCTCCATTAATATGCTCTTCA
The DNA here is from genome assembly GCF_038396675.1 of Hydra vulgaris. NCBI lineage: Eukaryota > Metazoa > Cnidaria > Hydrozoa > Anthoathecata > Hydridae > Hydra > Hydra vulgaris. The sequence continues at coordinate 1,213,102 of NC_088924.1, forward strand.
TTCCAGCTTGAACTTCTCTTGACCGAATTGAAAGCTTTCTTGAATATGTTGTTCTTTGATGAAGACTCAGTTTAGGGTTTGCAATGTCAAACAATTTCTTGAAACCTCTTCCTTCGACTGCTGAAAAAGATGCCAGATCAGTGCAAAAGTAATCCAGCATTGCAGATTCAAACTGTTTTTGAATGGAATTGTCTTTGTCATATTTGGACTTTGTTTCAAGCATTTCGACCATGGTTCGTTGTTTCTTCTTAAGAGGTTACATTCAGTATTCTTTTCAGAATACTGAACGTAATCTTGGCTGCGTTTTTTTTCGAGGTGACGATGAAGTCCGCTTGTGTTTCCATCTTTTGTTTGCAAAGACATTTTTGATCTTTGAAATGATGCAAGAGTATTTCTTTTCAATATGAATTGTCAAGTTGGATTACTAATGAAATTAAGTCGAAAGTGCACCATTTTACACAAAAAGTTTTTGTATTGAAAATCTAATTAAAAATATTTAAAACTTAATTAAAATTTTTAAATTAGATTTTTTAAATAAATCTAATTAAAAAATCTAATTAAAAATTTAATTTGTTTTTGTCAAAAACAACTTAAATTTTTAATTAGATTTATTAAAATCACGGAGTCAAAATATTAATTAATTAAAAAAACAAATTATTAAGCATTTTGTAAATTATAATAATTTTAATTTGGAAAATAATATAATATTTAAGTCTCGTTCTACTTCTCGTGAGAATTTTCTATTTCTCGTTTCTCACGAGAAGTCCCATTTCTCACGAGAAACGAGAACAAGACGAGATCTCGCTCATGGTTAGGAGAAAGATTTAAATCAAATAATTTTTTGTATTAAATATTAATGTAATGTTCAGAAAAATACTAATTTTTGTAAATCAAAGGCGTGCTCTAGTTTTGCGTACACAAAAGCTTTAGGACATTTACTCTGTAATCTTTTTCATAATAATTGTTATCGTTTTGTTTGATTCAAATTTACCTGTTTTATCAGAACGTTTCATTATAACTCCTTTAATATAAAGATAGGATTCAGACATTTTTTTACAATTTTTTTCTGCGTTTCTTACCAACTTTCTGTATATATATATATATTTTAATGGTACAACTTTTAACGACAACTTTTAACGACAACTTCGGTGTCGGCGAGAAAAAATGTTAACTACAGTAACAAAATTATTACAGTTATATAAAAAAGTTTTCGTTTACCTCATTTAAACTCTAAATTTAAACTCATTTCAATATTTAAAATGCTAAAACTTAACGCTTTTAAGGATTCAAACTTCGGGAAGTATTGTTTCACTTCCAACCATAGATCGCCGTGACTTTCTTAGTTAACTTTAGACTCTCTTCAATGTCTCTATGAACACTTTCATATGATTATATGTTCATATTTCTAATTTTAATGATAAATATGTAAAAAAATAAATATATACATTCCAAAATTAATTTTGATGTTAAAAGAGTTGCATGTTTGTCATTTAATTAGTAAAATAATTTGTTCATCAAATCCTTTTATATTATTAAATATTATGGAAAAAGTTGGTTGTAAAACGGGTAACATTGTTAGAGTAAGTTGCTTTTTCGCATGAGATAAAAATAAATTGTTTTAATCTATTTTAATGTAATTTAAACTTATAAAGAAAAGTTTTTTATAAGCCTGCAAAATTTTATTGGTAGATTTAATTACCTATACTTAATTAATTTAGCTATACACAATTAGTTTAGCTATATTTGATTAATTTAGCCTCATTTATTAAAAACTCACTAATACACATGATACATATATGATTTTCGGAGAGTGATCACTCAGGTTTGTATAAAACTAGATTCTGTTTATTAGAAACAAAAAAAGGTTTTACTAAAAATAGTTCAACTCCATGACGAATTTGTTATAAGTAAATTAATTAATCACTACAACAACAACATAAACAACAGCTGTTGTTAATGTTTTCTAGTGTTACAATTGTTGTTTTATGTTGTTGTACTGTTTTTTTTTTTTAGCTGTAAACAGTTTTTAATATCTCGAGAACAGAGTTAACTCTGTTCTCGAGATTCTAAAAAATGTTTACAGTTAAAAAACAGTTAACAAAAAAAATGTGACGGCAGTAACTGGAACACTCCATTTCAAGAACTTTTTTTTTTAAATATAAAAGCTATAATTGTGTTCTATAGCCTACCAGGTACCGTGCCCATTGGGATTCCGAGTTTATTATGAGTAAAACAATCAAACACTTTAACAACATAACAATAAAAAATTGTACTACACATGTGTTGTAAAGTCCGTTTGATCTTTTCGAGGGACCTAAACTACCAAAAAAACAACAACAAAAAATGACAAATACTCAGAATATCACGTAAAAATTCCACCACCAATTTCACTTCAGCGATTAAGGGGGTAAAGAAAAAGTATCCCATTTAAGTAATTCATTTATACATCATCTTAGATATTCCAATTCATTTGTCTTTATTTATTATAAAAGATTCTTTTTTATGTATACCGCTATTTTAAAATAGCATTTTTATTTCATTTTTAAAATTTAAACTCGCTTCCGAAACTTTAACTAATATTTCCACTTTTTTTTACTTGAATGTTTAAGTTTAAATTAAATAAAGTGACCGGTGCTTGGGCATCACCACTAAGTTTTGCCGTTATAAAATAAAAATACATAGATTTAAATTTTAAGAATAATTATTTTTTTTGGCTTATCTTCGGAAAATTGTTTTTATCACGTGACTAATGGAATCTCGCCCAGCCACCATTTTGTAAATATTAAAATGTCTCAACTGTCTGTACTCTAATAAAAAAAAAAAAAAAAAAAAAATTAAAATATGGCGAAATGATACCAGTAAGCTTACTAAAAATGTTATCTATTCGATATTTGTATTTTTATAAAACACATTTTGTATGACAATTTTAAGATAGATTCAAGTGTAAAAAAAGCTTTTAGTTATCAGTTTGTTGTTCAAGTGGGCTTATTGTTTAAGATATTTTAACGGATTTATTATAATCATATTAAATATCTTTGTCTGGACTTTAAATACCTCTACCTTTATAGTAACTTTGACTATGTTATTGTTTTCATATATGACTTTATTTTCCTATTAATTTGATTAGGTAAAAATTATTTATAGTTACACTTCTCTTAACTACACACTAGAGTATTACAATAATTTGTTATCAAAGAATAAGTACTTGAAGAAAATTATAACACAAAGAAATGTTTTTTTTATGTAGAAAGAATTCTTTGATTCCAAGTAAGTATTGCCAATATGAAATGAAATAATTTTTTAACAAAATTATTGTCTTATTTGATTATCCATTAGATACAAGTGTGTTTATTAATATTTTAGTTATATTAAATACATCAAAAATACAGTTTTTACTTAATGATTGCTAATGTATATTTTAGCTTTTGAAGTTTTTACATGGTTTGTTTTAATATAAAACGAAATATAAAAAAGAGTCATGTCAAGCAAAAAGTTGGAAAAAGGAAAAACGTATATGAATGTTTGTGTTGTTGGTTTATCTGGATATGATACACCAACCAATTGTTTATATGGTGTTGGGAAATCATGTTTTTGCAATCGTTTTATTAAGTCAAATGAAGATGAATACTATAAAGACCATTTTTCTATATTTAGTACCTCCGATTTTGTTGGATCTGTATTAAATAATGACCACTTTTTATATTGGGGTACTGTCGATAAAAAATTTGATGATAATATAATTTCTTTTCGTTTAATTGAGCAGACTGAATTTATAGATGATGCAAGTTATTTGCCCTTATCAAAAAATGGTCAAATATTTCCTTACGTGAAGCGTGCTACAGTCACTAAACTTCAATCACCAGGAAAAATAATGTACATTAACAGAGATCAAGTTGCATTACAATCTGAATTTCCTGAAATACAAATGGACCCTCTAACTAATGGTAAAATACAGGTTGATGGTTTCATTTGTATATATGATGTAAGTAGAAATCTTGCTAAAAAACCAAATCATTCAGAAATTCAAGAAGATGTTTTGTCATCACTTCTAATAAATATTTCAAAAGCAAAACGACCTGTTGTTGTTGTGGCTACAAAATGTGACGATACTACAGAACAACTATTATATAGGGCACATCAGTTTGTTCACTCAAAAAAAGTTGTTACCCCTTTGGTTGAAAGTTCTGCAGATAATTTTGTAAATATAGATCTTGGACTACATATATTATATCAACTTGCTGATACAAAAATTCGTGGCTATAGAACTAAGCTAATATCTTATCAAGATGGTCTTAATCAGAGGAATGAACTAATTAGTAAGTTAAAAGAAGAGTATTTAGGGTTAATTAAATTTTCTTCATCAACTTCTAGACTTTTAATGAGCTGGAAAGAGTTTGAAAAATTAAACAAAGAAAATCAAGTTTTTAAAAATTTTGTGAATTTATGTGGAACTCAAAGTGCTTCTAAAATATTCGTTGAGCAAGCTAAAAGAGTAAAGCAGCATTATGAAGATAAAAAGTTGAATGAATATCTTATCAAGCTTCCTGAAGCACTCGATGAGCTTCTTCCAACTATTCAGTCAATTGAAGCTAATGAATGGAAATGGGAAATTTGTCAGCAGGCTATAAAAAATCATATATTTTTTGATAAGTGGTTTTTAGTTCTTCCTGATAAAGAAGTTTGGAATTCTTCTGAACGCCTTTTTTCAACAGGTGATAGTCGTATTCCATTTGATGTTTTACAATCAGAAAGATCAAGAGCATGTTTTGATAGACATATTAAAAAATTAAGGGAGTCTGCTCATAAAATGCTTTTAAAAAACAAATTTAGAAAGTTATTAGAATCAAATGAAAGCATCCGACCTGGTACAAGTTGGGCTGATGCATCATTGTTAATTGATAATGAAGATAGTTACAAGTCTTTAGATGAAACTGAGCGTAAAATTTTGTTTGAAACCTACCTACGCGACATTACCTTAGCTGCAAAACTTGATTTTCAAGAGCTGTTATTTGAATCAGCAACTAAGTTTGTAAAATTAAGTAAAGACTTGCGTCCCTCTGAAGTTGAAATGCAAAATCTTTATAGCTATTTGAAAGATGATTATAGGTACAAGAACTTGGAAAATTTAGGTAATGGAAGGGATATACTTTTGTTTAATCACATTGCATTAATGCAAAGTCCAAATCGATGCTTAAGTGGTCCAGAAAAGTGTATGGATCGGCTAATGCAGCAAGTTGTAGAGATGACAACCCGAAGGTAAGTCATCATCAGATTTTTTAAAATAAAACTATTTATTAACCAAGTACAGTAATAGGTATTATTGTCTGTTCCTATGAATAGTAGTGTTGTTGTCAACTTTGACCAAATCGACTAAAAGTTAACTAGCCGAAAGTCAAAGTCAGTCAACTTAAAAAAATAAAACAGTTGATTTAATGGACTATGGATTTCCTACTAATCGACTAAAAGTCGGTTTAGTTGAGTATTAATCTTAAGATCCGTATGACTTTTTATTCGATTTTATTTTTTGAATTTTGAATTTTTACTTGTTCATTTAATAACAATGTCATGTACTATTGTAAGTATTACATACTACTTTTTGTTTACTCTCTTAAAGTTTTATCTAATAAGCATTTATACCTTATTAAAATTTTGCTTATATATTTCATTAAATTTTTTTTGTTGTCCTTATGTTTATAATTTTCATAAATACTTAAATACAGGGCTGTTCCAAGCTAGCCCGGGGCCCTGGGGCAAAATTAAATCACAAAGCTCCAAAATCTAAATGTGATTTATACAATAACTGTAAATATGATTGTATAGATATTTTGATATTTAAAAAGTATTTAAGATGGTTTCTAAATCATTTGGGGTCTGCTCTTATTTTGTTTTGCTCCATTATTTAAAAGAATGACATTAAAAAATAGAAAGTGAATATAAATTACTATAATTAATAATTATAATATAATAATTATTTTTATTACAATTTATTTAAAAAAAAAATTTGATCCGATATTTTGACTAAATCAACTTTTAGTTGACTAAAAATATATTAGTCGATTTAGTCAACAGTCAATTTATTTTAAATTAGTGAATAGACAAAGTACATATTCTATGTCAAAGACTAAGTATTCTATGAGTTCTATTGTAATTTTATCTTATTTCTCTTTTATTTTATTTGTTTTTCTATTTATAGAGTGGGTCATATTTTTTAATATTTAGATTTAAGAGAGTGTGTAATATTTTTTCAAGTATTAGAGTATTAGAAGAAATGTAAATAGTTTTTTTTCTCCTAAAAAGTTTAGCTTGTAAAGGCATTTAAAAATGTTAATTGTATTTAAAACTCATCAAGTTTGCACTTTTTGGTCATTTTTTTTATCATATGGGTATTTATTTAACAAAATATGTCTAGACATAATAAAATAAAAAATAAAACATAATTTTTACAGTGTGAATCTCTCTCACTTACAAAAGACAGAATATTACCTGCCTGATTACTTAGTATTAACCAGGCAGATACTATTTAGCAATAACCAGTTATTTAAATCATTAATCAATTGAAGTTTTAAATCTATGCGTTTTAATTACATTTATTAAAGTTAAATAGATATTTATATGCGGTATGTGGTGTAGTGGTAGTGCGCTCGGTTCATAAGGGAGAGGTTCCGAGTTCGATCCCCACCACGTCCCTGGTAGTACCGCGCTCAACTTGTTTCTTCGCGCAGCGGCCTTGTTCGTCAAGGTTCGTGTTTCGGAGTTATAGAGTTGAGAGAGGGTTATAACCACAATTAAGTAGCCTCCTCATCTGTAGTGGCCTTCTGGGCCTTGGGGAGGTGAAATAACAAAAAAAAAAAAAAAAAAAAAAATTTAGTAAAATAATTTTTTACAGAAAGAGTTTTGTATTTAAAATGTTGCGTACGGAAGACAAGTATACTTATTGAATGAAACTCTCCTTTTGTATGGATGACAAGTATACTTGCTTGAGTTTAAATCTAATAATTTTTTATTCTGAAGGTTTTATTTTCTAAAATTTCTTTTAAATCTTAAATTAAACATCCATCAGTTAAGTTTTTACAAAAGAACATATATTTGTGAATGTTTCACTTTATCTTTGATTTCAAATAAAAAGGGCCAGCCCGGTTTGAAACCATTGATGCTTTATATATTTCTCCTGTTTTGGTGATACAATCTAAAACAAATATCATTACAAAGAGCTGGTCAACGCAGTATCTGAAAGCAAATGATTCACTCTTTACTTGATTTTTTATACACTTCTTACATTTCTTTGTAGGTTTTTTTTTTTTTTTTCATGCTGTGGAGTTGTCAATGGGTAATGGAAACTTGCCAATGGGTAATGGAAACTTGGTCTTCCTGTAGATAGTTTTGCTTTTTGTTCTCCAATTAAACTTTTTATAATATTCTCTCAAAACTCAACAAGACGGCAAAATTCTTTATTATTTAAAAATTTAGTGGAAAGGTAGAAAGAATTACTTAACATCATTTCCAGGATATAGACTCCTGCTTTTTTGTACTACTTGAAGTTTTTTAGAGACTGAAGTGGTAGGATAACATCTGGTCACTTCAATCAATGCCAGACATTGAGTTATTGTAGTCTCGGACAGTATTTGGTTTGTATTTTTGTTTGAGTAGATGAGAATTCTGTCATTTACTTATTCTATCACTCTCAAATTTTTCATTAAAGTTAAAAAAAATATAGTATTGGTTTAAAATACTCTCGTTCTCTGGTTAACAGATAGAAGAAATGTTTGTTTACTCCAATACTTATTGTAAGATAGTAGACAAGTTAAACCCATACTAAAAAGGATTCCAATAAATTTTTTTATCTTATCAAGAATGACATCTTTCCAATGGTTTCATAACATCTATGTTGTCAGGGTTTTAGCCAGGATTACAATTTTTACAGCGTTTTTGCAATATTAGGAATATTTATTCTTATTGTTCTACAAAATATTGGGAATTTTTATTGATATAAGCTCATTGAAATTTGGGAATTCCACGTTATATGCAGTGCCATTAGGCTGGGTTATACCGTGGTTGTAATGGTCTAACTGTATTAATTACTCTGTCAGCATATTCATTTGTTTTCTGTAACAAAGTATTCAGTAAATCATCTCTCAGTAACAAATTAAAAAAAACATTTGTAGTGCATTCTCAGGAACATCCAGATTCAATCCAGGTGTTTTGTAGAAAATACAACTTTTGATATTTGGTGGATCTTCTTCCAATCATTACTTTTGTGATCCTCACTTATTGTGAGGATCACAAAAGATGATATTCAAGCACATCCTTGTAATTGAGAATCAAGATTAGGAACAGCAGCTACAGAAATAGTCTTTCCACAATAATCCTGATCTCGATCTGAGTCTAATTTAGAACAAGATGATGTCATATCATTACTAGAACAGGCCTTGTTTTGAAGCATTAAGCCGGCAAATTATGTACACGTAAAGCTATTTTACATATGCCTAAAGCGATTCCATTAAGTAACTCTTTATTGTTTTTTAACTTTTAATTATTCTATAAGCGGTGAGATAAAAGAAGTAATTAATTTTATGTAAAAAAGTTTGTTCCAAAAGTTTGAATGACAATTATGTTAGATAATAAGCGCTAATTACTAATGAAAAAAGTTCAGATCAAATAAAAAACTACCAAAACTAAATCTCTATTAAGCTATTTTTTTTATGAAATATATATATATATATATATATATATATATATATATATATATTATATATATATATATATATATATATATATATATATATATATATATATATATATATATATATATATATATATATATATACACACACATATAATAACAAAAAGCAAAAAACTGCCTAAAGTTGATGACGGTTTTTTTCTTATACCAAGTTATTAAACGAAATGTAAAAAAAAAACATATAAGAAATATATATAGAGTAAAGACTTTTATTTATCAACTTGCAAGCACAAAAATATTTATACAGCTTTTGATTGCAATAAAAAAAAATATATTTAATTTCTATTTAATAATAATGAATAAATTAATACTGATAATAAAAAAAAAGTAATATTGTCTTTAATTTATATAACATTTTAATTTTGCTTTTATTTTATTGTAATGATTTATTTTTTCGTTAGAAAAAAGCTAAAACATTGAGCTTGAAGCTCAATGTTTTAGCTTTTTTCTAACGAAAAAATAAATCATAATATAATTTCATAATTTCACGAAAAAATAGATCATAATATAATTTAGTTCTGGTAAAAAAAATGATTGATGTAATTCAAAACTAATTGAATAAAAATATGTAATTTTAAAATGATAAAAATATAAATAATTTAATTTTGATTTAAGAAGTGTATAATTTAATTCTGTTTAAAAAAGTATATTTTATGTTTGATAAAATTAAAGTTAATAAAATTTAATATTACTAAATATTGTTCAATATTTAAATTTTATTTATTCTTAGACAAAAATTAGCTTATTTTTATTGCAGTTGTTTTTTTGGTTTTCCTTCCTAAACATTTTTTTTTAATTTTAACTAAAAGTTTTAATTTTTACTTTCTTGTAAACACGTTCTGAGGCTCCATGAAATATTTGAACAAGATGTAAGTTTAACATTTTTTTATAGCACAACTTAGAGCGCAGGTATTATTTTATGTTAAATGATATATACAAGAATATAATTTTAAGAAATGATGTTTGGAAAAATAGTCTTTGCTTGCGATACAAAATTGCTGATAAAATGATAAACTTTTAATAAATAAAGTAAATAAATTAACCTAATTATTTTATTTGTTACATGGCGGGGTTTTTTTTAAATAGAAAATCATTTTTAGTTGCAAAGCTACAATTAGAAATTTTAGAAATAATAACTTAAAAAAGTTTAAATTATTTTAATTTATTTATACAAATGTCGAGAAAAGAAATTTGTTTATATCAAATATTTTTAGAAATGTAATATGAAATTTAATTGCTTAAAAAAAACAAATTTAAAAAGAAAATAAGCATTTCATAATAGTATTTCTACATTTATTTAACGTTTATTTAACTCATTATGCGATCATTAATATTGTTGTTTTAAAAATAGTATTTTAAAAAACTTAGTTTAAAACTAGTATTTTAAGGTTTAAAATTAATATTTAAAAAAAGTTAATGTCTTTAGAAAATAAAAAAATGAAGAGAATTTTATGACGTCAAATTCGCATTAAGCTAATGCAATAACATTTTTAATTTAAAACAAGGCCTGCTAAAATCATCATTATCAGAAGAATCACATGGTTCCATCTTTTCTAATTCATTATCAGTTTAAGGGTCTCTTTGGTGGTATATCTACAAACTATTATATATACAAAAATTAAAAAATTACTAAATTAAGCCGTTAAAGTTTTAAATAAAACAATTATGTAAAAACTAAAAAGAGTAAGATAAATAAAAGAATTTAAAAAAAATTCAAAAAGCATCAAAGGACTACACCAAGCTGTCAAGCCCAAGTGAAATAAGGAAAAAATACACTAGAGTAAATGTGTAGTAAAAAATTATAATGATAATTTAGACAGCGCGCATGTAATAGAAATGTAATAAAAACAAAGCAGGGCACAATAGAAATGTAATAAAAACAAAACAGGACACATAGGTAACCATAAATCTACAGTAAATACAAATGTTTAACATACTTAAGACAAATATACATATGTATAGAAATATCAATATTTAAAATGAATAAATATAAAACAATAGGACGTATAAGGTAAGGAAAAAATATTATTGCTTTTGTTAAAACATAATTTATGTAGTGGTGGTAATAAACTTCTCCTAAGAATCATGTTTATTATTAAGCGTTTTGAAGAGGCTCAGCACCAATACCTAGTTTATCTTGTCAGATAAACATCTTTGCCGTTTATGCTTTACCCCGCGATTTACGCCTATACTGGCTTCATAGTGCAGTAAAAAAGGACTTAACTACAAACAGCCAAAACCCTAACTTCACCCATATTTGTCAAGCACTAATATTTTTGAAGAAATAATATTAATAAATAAAATATAATAGTGAAAGATGTGAATTTAATACCAAATAATATAACAAATTTAAAAAATAACAAAATAAAAATACATGTGTATAAAAAAAGATAAATTTATAAAATAAAAAATTAAATTTTTTTTTTAACAAAAATGACAAAAAATAATAGACTAAAAAAGTAAATGATAATATAAAGTAATAAAAATTATTCTAATAAAAAAACCGCAAAATACTCAACTACACTACCAATGTGATAAATGCTGTTAGATAAAACTTTATTGAAAATACAACTAGTTGCTAAAATTGGTACTTATTGGATAAATGAATTTAAGTTGGTAAGATATAGAAATGTATATGAAATTATAAAAACAACAAAGCCATACAAAGCTTAACGCCGCCATTGTTACCTAGATTAAATGTTGTTAACCAATCAAAAAAACAGGTTTTAAAATTTTTTATTTTTTTTAAACATCTTCGCTACCAACAAGGCTGCATGCAACCATTAATTAGAGTTAGAAATTACTGGAAGAGAAAAGATGAAGATTTTTAGAACAAGATAACGATTGGCGGGCGACTTAAAGGATTGCAAATTATATGAATCAGGAAAGCAAGATAAAGGAAACGAATTCCAACCGATGTTCGAAGAAAAAAACTAGATGAATAAGAGTTTTTTGAGTATTTAGGAACAGTCACAGAAAAAGGATGAGACTTAATTAAATGACCAGTAACACAAGAATGAATTTTAGTAGGCGGCACAAGAATCGCTAGCTCTTTAGAGCAGTGCCCATTATAGTATATGTAGAAAAGAGAAAGAGAAGCAACATTATGACAATGTGATAATGGTTGGAGGTTGGCTGTAAGAGCAGGTCCAACTATGTTTACAATGCGTTTTTGCACCTTGTCTAAAAGAGAAAGGGCATTGTTAGAAGATCTGTCCCAGATATGGCAACAGTATTCCATACAAGGCCGGATTTGAGATTTTTATAGATAATAGAATCCGGAGTAAGAAAGTGTTGAGCTTCATAAAGAGATGTAACCTTAGCAGATGCTAATTTTGTAATGGATTTGATATATGGGTTCCAAGAAAGATCGGAAGTAAGAGTTAATCCTAGAAGATGAAGAGTGGATGACTCATTGAGTACATTACCGTTCATAAATATAGGAAGATCTAACTTATTACAATAATGATTGGTTGAAAAAAGTAGGCAATAATGATTAGCTGAAAATTTTTTTATCTGAATTGAAGTTCACCAGCCATTGTGAGCCCCATTCTGCAGCAGAAGTGAGATCCTTTTCAAGCTCAAATGCCCCCTCCGAGCAATCAGAGAGTGTTGGCTGCTTATCATGACGAGAATAAATGATAGTATCATAAGCAAACAATGCCACCTTAGATGTGAGAATATCTAGAAGATTGTTAATGTAAATTAAAGAGTATAGGGCCAAAAATTAAACCTTGAGGAACCCCTGAAGTTGCAGAATAAGAAAAAGAGTGCTGTCCATCGAGGACAACTTTTATACTACGATTGGAAAGGAAGGATTAAATAATCTTAAAGATGTTACCAGATACACCGTAAGAAGAAAGCTTATGGAGAAGACCAGCATGTCAAACTTTATCAAAAGTTTTGGAAATGTCAAGAGCGATGGCCTTTACCTCTCCACCTTTATCTAATGCACGATAAAACCTATCAGTTATTACTGTTATCAAATCAGTTGTAGAACAAGAAGATCGAAATCCATATTGATGATCAGAAAGTAAGTTATTAGATTCAAGATGAGAGATTAAGTATTGGTTAATTAAAGATTCAAAAACCTTACTTGTGATAGGAAGTAGACTAATGGGATGGTCGTTAGGTGAATCAGATCGGTCTCCAGAGTTTTTGAAAATAGGAATAACAGATGCCACTTTCCAGCAGGCTGGAAAACAAAACTTTGATAAGCACTTGTTGAATAGTTTTGAAAGTATAGATGACAGCTCCAGAGAACACTTCTGCAAGACTATAACAGGTATGTTGTCTGGACCACAAGCTGTCAAGGAATCTAAGCTTTAAATCACTGTAGATCCATAAGCTGGAATGATATGAATGTCAAGCAATTGATCAACCTGTTTGTCAACTATATCAGGTAAAACCCAACTAGTGGAATCAAAAGATAATATTGAGGAAAGTTCTTCTTCCATAGTCTTATCTTTTTTTTCAACAAAAACAATTTCACTCTTAAATTTTTATTTCATAAAAATTATTGGAAAAAATCCTTTGCATTATTTCATTTCCCAATTGTAATTCATATTTTGATGGAATATGCAATCAAATCATACAATGATTTCAGTAGGTTCATTAAATTCTTGTTTGTGTGTTCAGTGATTCTTCTTTTCAAGTTTTCATTAACATTTCACTTATTTCATAGTCAGCATTTCAAAGTTTATTTATCATAAACTGGATTATTGCATCTGCTGATAACAAGGAAGCATCTTGTCTACTAAGAGATTCTACAGCTAATTTGGTTAAATTTACTTTTGCCAGCATATCCATTTTATTTAACTCAAGAAGAGAATTAGTAATATATTCTTGAACATTTATAAAATGCTCAACCATATCGGTTAATGAGTTTCATTTAGTTTTTATGTTTAGTTGGAGCTCTAAGCAATGTCCTTTTTCTTGCCCAATTTTGATCTTTTCTTGCAAAATAAGGTTTCTAACGGTTGATTTTCTAAAAATACAAACAGTTAATGTATGTTTTTGATATTTTCTTGAATATTTCATTTATTTTCAAATTCAACTTTTGATGGACCAACATTGTTACCTTTATCTTCTCTATCACTATCAACATCATCTTTATTCAATGTAGCATTATTATTAAAATCACTATAAATCAATTTTGTATATGTTCCAATTCAAGTAGTCATTTTTTTAAATATTGTCACAAAAATTAATTTATAGTAATTGCTCCAATTAAATTTATGGTAAATTGCTTTATTGCTGGGCTCTCTCTACCATACATAATCATCATAGGAGCATCACAAGTTGGCACAACAATATCTCAACAATAAGTTGGATGAAGAAGATCAAAAAATTCTCACTAATCCAACCTTTTCTTTTCTTTCAGCATTATTTAAATTAATCATATTCATAGCATTTTATAGCGTTTCTTCTGAATACTTGTCCACTTATTTAGTGTATTACTGAATCTTCTATTACTGTTTAGCATTTCAATTGACTCATTTTGTACTTTGTTAAGCTTTTTTTTTTTTCATAACTTTTATGAATTCCCATTGTTTTGGATTCATTTTTTGGCAGATGTTTGGTACATTTGGCAACTTTGGTACAAGGTGTCATGAAATCAAATATTATTTTTTGTTTTTGGTGATGATGATGAGCCATCACTGACCCACCATTATCATCATCTTCATGGCTTGACTTACTTAGCATAATTTCATTACTTTATGTGTTTTGTTACTGCACCAAGAGAGCCGTTGCTGTTTGAAATCTTTGTTTTGCATATTATACATTCTGCGTTTCCATTAGAAATTTTTTTAAAATGTTCCCATATTTTTGATGTTTTTTTACACCACATCTAGATGGGTTAAAATAAGTGGCTTTAACTTTGGTTGGGTAAATTAAAACTAACTGAAAGAATTATTTAGCTTTATGTTTTGTTTATGCAAATGAATTTTTAGGGTTTATTTAAATAAACTATAGAATACAATTCACTTCAACAGATGATTCACTCCAAAAACCAATTGAAAAAATAAAACAAAAATCCTAAAATTTAAAATTTAAAAATTGAAAATTTAAAAAAATAAGTTCATGGATATCGAAAACATTTAGCAGATTAGAAAGCATGCGAAGAAAACCGCGGATTTTTTGATTCCATTTTTCCGTTTTAGAAACACTAGTTGCATATATAATAAAAATATCGAAATAAAATTGTATTTATTTTTGGAAATCTTTTAAATTTTGTTTATTGTTGATTTTTTCTTTTATATTAAGTAATATAGGTTTAATTAGTGTGTATGCCTTTCAATAGTTAGATCCAGGCCTCAAAGTAATTCCCATATCAATAAGCTTTTCAACTTAAATTTTGCTTCATTTAATTAACAGCTTTGAAGTCTGCTAATAAATCCTGCTCCTTAACTGTCTTCTTCTTCCTTTACTCTTAACTTAAAATGCAAAAAACGCTCAATCAAAAAAACACGACTTGATTGTTTTTATTATTTATCTTAATTAAAAAATTTGTTTCATTCTTCTAGGACTCCTTATAATCCATATGAAAATGAGAGAGACTCTGAAGATGAGCAAATTAATATCCTTATTCTTGGAAAAGACCAACTTGGAGAAGAACTGAAATGCAAAATAAAGGTGTTAAACAAACTTTTCTTTTGGTCGTTACATTTAGTACTCTAATTGTTTTGTTCAATAATTTAATGTTTTGAGAAAATTCAAAAAATATCTATCTGTATATACATATACAATTTTACTAATTTATTACTGCTCTTTTCTTCGAGAACTTTTTTTGTAGAATACACTAGAAATACTTTGTTTAACACAAACATATATACTTAAAGTTTTATTTTGTTTATTGTTTTTAATTTTATAATGATTAAACAAATTTTTATAATTAAGAAATATGCATGTGTTATTAAGAAATATATTATTAAGAAATATCCAGCTGTAAGTCTTATTTTCATAAAACAATCAATCTCAATTCCTCAATCAATTTCCAGCTGACACATTTTAAAAATTTATAAAAAATATAAATTTGTAAATAGTAAAATATTTTTGTAAATAGTAAAATAGGTTTTATTATTTCAAAATTTTCTTGACTATAGTCTTCCTAAGATGACTAAAGTATTAATATTTAAAAAAAATTTTATTCAATAGTCTGAAAATTTAGAAGTTAAAGAATTAGGTAAGAAGTTACAGAATCAGTGTAAGGCTGGAGTAAATTTTACACAGCCTTTTCGGGATACTTGGAATGGCATCCTTTAAGCTAAGGTTGCCTTTAGCAATTTATTTTTCTCAAGTCAGTTTAAAATTAAAATTTACGGCTGAAAAAAATATATATATTCTAGATAGAATTTTTTTATTCAATGTTCATTTAAATCAATTTTTAAATTACAGGTTATAAACTTCAGCAGGAATAAAGTTCTTATGTTTAATAAATACAAAATTAACAAAAAAAGATTATTTTAAAATCTTTTTCATTTAAAGTGGTTATGAGATAAATGATTTAAATTATTTCCTAATTGCTTTTGATTAAAAGAAAGTTATCAAAAGATTGCCTAACAAAACACTTTAACATTAAAAATTTTTGAAAATTAAATATAATTTTTGTGAAAGAGAATATTGGTTGTGAGGGTCTTCGTTGCATAATTAATATTTTATAGTTATATCAATACAGTAAAAACATTAGTTAGGGAGGGGGAGGAATCACTGTGTGGTGTCAAGGGCAGCAAGTAAATTGTGCAATTTCACATGTAGCTATATATTTTTGTAAATTTATAAAGAAACATGTAAATAATATATTATTTTTTCATGCTTTATTAATTAACATTTTATAGTAATGTATCATTTTTAAATTTGTTATGTTATTTAATTTCTTATCTTGTTATGTTATTTAACTTATATTATCTAGTATGTTGTGAGCAAATTCAGTTTACTTATGGTATTTTTAATTACCTTTATAAAAAATGTGAATTTATTTTAAAGTATGTTCAATATGATATTTACTTCTATACTATTTTTTAAGTATTAAATATACTCATTAAGTAAAGCTTCATTATAGTTTTGAATATTATATTAAACAGTTTTATATAAGATGAATAAAAAAATTTTTAAAATTCATTTTTTAAATTAATAATTATGCTGAAAAATCTAAACCAAATAACAATTGAAAAATAAAGTTTTCTATAACTTTTTAATAAACGACCTTCCTATGCTAATGACCCTGTTTTACAGGGTAATTACAGATTAGGTTTTTTGTTATTTGTTTTAAATAACTCGTCTGACTTGAATCAATTATTTTTATTGCTTTCAAAGGCTGATTAAAGTGTTGCAAATTAATTTTGAAGCAAAATTAGTTGCATAATAAAAATCTAAGTTAAATTGCAATTATTTTAATTATTAAACTTCAACTTCAATTTTGTACAGAGCAGTTTATATTTTGTTTTTTTTTATGAACAAAACAGTTTATATGTTGGTTTTTATATGTACAGAGCAGTTTTTATGTTGGTTTTTATATGTAAAGAACAGTTTTTATGTTGGTTTTTATATGTACAGAGCAGTTTTTACTGAGTATTTATGAAGTATTGGTAAAACACTTGTGTTTTGAAAAATAAGTTATAATTTAAAAATTTTATGTTATGATTTAAAAACTTTGACTTCAATCTTGTACAGAGCAGTTTATATTTTGGTTTTTTCTTTGCTTTGATCCTTTGCTTGACATTCGTATCACTCCAGCTTCTGTATCTAAAGTGATTTCCTGCCTAGACTCTTTTACAGCTTGTGGCCCAGACAACATACCTGTTATAGTCTTGCAGAAGAGTTCTCCGGAGCTGTCGTCTATACTCTTAAAACTATTCAACAAGTTCTTATCTGAGTCTTGTTTTCCAGCCAGCTGGAAAGCGGCATCTGTTATCCCTATCTTCAAAATTATGGAGGCTGATCTGATTTGTCTAACTACCCTCCCATCAGTCTTCTTCCTATCATAAGTAAGGTTTTTGAATCTTTATTTAACCAATACTTAATCTCTCATCTTGAATCTAATAACTTACTTTCTGATCATCAATATGGATTTCGATCTTCTCTACAACTGATTTGCTAACAGTAATAACTGATAGGCTTTATCGTGCAATAGATAAAGGTGGAGAGATTAAGGCCATCGCTCTTGACATTTCTAAAACTTTTGATAAAGTTTGACATGCTGGTCTTCTCCATAAGCTTTCTTCTTACGGTGTATCTGGTAACATCTTTATAATTATTTAATCTTTCCTTTCCAATTGTAGTATAAAAGTTGTCCTCAATGGACAGCACTCTTTTTCTTATTCTGCAACTTAAGGGGTTCCTCAAGGTTCAATTTTTGGCCCTATACTCTTTAATTTACATTAACGATCTTCTGGATATTCTCACATCTAAGGTAGCATTTTGTGCTGATGGTACTACCATTTATTCATGTCGTGATAAGAAGCCAACACTCTCTGATTGCTTGGAGGGAGCATTTGAGCTTAAAAAGGATCTCACTTCTGCTACAGCATGAGGCTCACAGTGGCTGCTGAACTTTAATACAAATAAAACACAATTTTTTTCAGCCAATCATTATTGTAATAAGTTAGATTTTCCTATATTTATGAACAGTGATGTACTCAATGAGTCATATACTCTTCATCTTCTAGGATTAACTCCTACTTCCGATCTTTTTTGGAAACCATATATCAAATCAGTTATAAAATTAGCATCTGCTAAGGTTGCATCTCTTTATCGAGCTCAACACTTTCTTACTTGGGATTCTATTCTCTATCTCTATAAATCTCAAATCCAGCCTTGTATGGAATACTGTTGCCAAATCTGGGGCGGATCTTCTAATGATGCCCTTTCTCTTTTAGACAAGGTGCAAAAACGCATTGTAAACATAGTTGGACCTGCTCTTGCAGCCAACCTCCAACCATTATCACATTGTCTAATGTTGCTTTTCTTTCTCTTTTCTACAAATACTATAATGGGCACTGCTCTAAAGTAACCATGAGCAAGACTAGGTTTTTTCAAACCGAAATGAGACCGAGATGAGAAGTTAGTACTTCTTGTGAGACGAGACAAGAAATTTAACAATTTTTGAAAACAAATTTATTATAATCCAAGTGAAAAAAAAAATTTAAACATGGTTTAGACAAATAGACACAAATGACATTTGTCAAATGTAAACAACTTTTTCAAATATTAATTCAGAATCTTTTTGCCAAATTTTTCCAACAAGATAATTTTTTCTCTGATTAAGATGATTTGTTCTACTTTTTCTGGGTGTAAGTTGTGTCTGGATGATCGGACCACATTTCTACCTGAGCTAAAAACTCTCTCTGATTTAGTTGAACTTGCTGAAAAGACTCTGGCAACAGGTTGAGACTCAACATTATCTCTAACCTGTGAGGCTAACCATTCGTTTGTTGTTTGAAATTTTTGGAGAGCTTCAAGTGAAGTCCCTTTAAAGCAGGATTTAAGTAGTTTGCTGCAGCACTCAATAAGTTTCCAGTGTGACAAAGAGGAAATCTTTTCTCAATACAGCTTTTCAAGTTTTTTGCATACAAGAAACCGTAGCCATTTTATCCATCCGTCTCAATAAATTGATCAATTTTGTCATGGATTAAATAAAGAGAATCGGCGACAGTGATAATTGTTAGAATAGACTCAGCCAACCATGTTTCTGTAACTTCTTTAAGTGGTGCCAAAATTTCTACTGCTCCCTCGTTTGATTTCCACTGTGATGCACTGATGGTCTTTGAAGAAAAAATATCTTCATTTGCACATAAGCTGATAATTGCACTCTTTAGATGTATGACAAAAGCCATGCAATCCAGTTCACTATTCCATCTTGTGTCAACAGATTGGCGTTTCTGTCTAAAATTGATTCCTTGAGCGTCTGATTCTGATTCAAGCAACTCAGCTGCAATTGTTGACTGGTGAGTTAAAGAAGCCAAATCTTTGCATGTTTGCAACGCATCATCCACTCCAGCAGTCATTCCAAATGAGTCTCGAACTGCATTTTGCAAAATATGATTGTTGCACAGGTATTGGTCAAGGCGCTTTGACAATTTGACTGCAAGTTTCATGTTTCTCGCCTGGTCGTTCACGCAGTACATTGGCAAATCAGCAGGCAAATTTAGTTCCTCTAAGAAAGAATCCAGCTTTCCTTTAATTAAGATACCTGCCTGGGAACTGTTCAACATGGGGTGTCCAGTAATGTAGTCTCCAATTTTCGTCAATAGCATGAAAAGTCCAAGAGATGTAGCTGTCCTGAGCTCTAGAAGTCCAAAGATCAGAAGTAAATGCAGCACTTTTTAGATTTGGCGTAATCTCCATTAATATGCTCTTTATTCCAGCTTGAACTTCTCTTGACCGAATTGAAAGCTTTCTTGAATATGTTGTTCTTTGATGAAGGCTCAGTTTAGGGTTTGCAATGTCAAACAAGTTCTTGAAACCTCTTCCTTCGACTGCTGAAAAAGATGCCAGATCAGTGCAAAAGTAATCCAGCATTGCAGAGTCAAACTGTTTTTGAATGGAATTGTCTTTGTCATATTTGGACTTTGTTTTAAGCATTTCGACCATGGTTCGATGTTTCTTCATAGGAGGAGGAAGAAGGGAGTCGTCAGTTTTTTCAGAATACTGAATGTAATCTTGGCTGTGTTTTTTCGAGGTGACGATGAAGTCCGCTTGTGTTTCCATCTTTTGTTTTCAAAGACTTTTTGCACGCCTTGCATTTAGCACCGTCACTTGTTTTTTGAAAATATCTCCAAATTTTGTTTTTTCTTGGTGACATTTTTGATCGTTGAAATGAGGCATGAATATTTCTTTTCAGTATGAACAATATGTGTCAAGTTAAATTCCACTGGTAAACTAATGAAATTAAGTCGAAAGTGCACCATTTTATACAAAAAGTTTTTGTATTTAAAATTATTTAAATAATTAAAATTGTTTAAAATCTGATTAAAATTTTTTAATTAGATTTAAAAAAAAAAATCTAATTAAAAAATCCAATTAAAAATCTAATTAAAAATTTAATTTGTTTGTGTCAAAAACAAATTAAATTTTTATTTAGATTTATTAAAATCACAGAGTCAAAATATTAATTAAAAAAACAAATTATTAAGCATTTTGTAAATTATAATAATTTTTAATATTGAAAATAATAAAATATTTAAGTCTCGTTCTACTTCTCGCGAGAATTTTCTATTTCTCGTTTCTCACGAGAAGTCCCATTTCTCATGGTTACTCTAAAGAGCTAGCATCTCTTGTGCTGTCTACTAAAATTAATTCTTATATTACTCACCATTCAATTAGCTCTCATCCTTTTTCTGTGACTGTTCCTAAGTGCTCAAAAAACTCTTATTCGTCTAGTTTCTTTCTTTGAACATCAGCTCTTTGGAATTTCCTTCCTTCATCTTGCATTCCTGATTCATATAATTTGCAATCCTTTAAGTCGTCTATCAATCGTTATCTTGCTCTAAAAATCTTCATCTTTTCTCTTCCAGTAACTTTCAACTTTAATTAGTGGTTGCTTGCAGCCTTGTTGGAAGCAAAGATGTTTAAAAAAAAAAAAAAAATGTGTACAAACTAGTTTATATGTTAGTTTTTATACATACAGAGCACTTTAAATAGGTATTTACTGAGTATTTATGAAGGATTGGTAAAACACTTGTCTTTTGAAAAATAAGTTATGGTTTAAAAAGTTGTGCAAAAACATCATCTTGATAAATTATATTTCTCATCTGTTCCATCAATCACAGTACAAAAATGTTAAAAATATTTTTAACAATTGTGTTTAAAGCTCAATTTCTTAATAGATAATGTGTTTAACCTAAATGTTTTATAAACCACATTTCTCATCTGTTCAAGTGTTATTTATAAACCACATTTTTTATTTGTTCAAGTGTTTTTGATAAAGCACATTTCTCATCTGTTCAAGTGTTATTTATAAACCACATTTCTCATTTGTTCAAGTGTTATTTGATAAAGCACATTTCACATCTGTTCAAGTATTTGAGAAAATAGTCAAAACATTATAGCATGTAATAGTTTTTTGATTCTTTTAATTAGGTATTGAACTGAACAGAATTTAAACATATTGTGCTGCTATTGTTGGTTAATTTTCTTCTTATAAATCCAATCCTTGATAGTTAATTAACAAACAAGTTTGTTTTTTGGAGTACTGATGATTTTATATTTATTTATGTTTAATGACATTTTGTTTTTGATGCAGCAGATATTAACACACTTGCAAATTGTCGCTGAGTGGGCTAGGTTTCCAATTGAGCCAGCATAGATGTAAACCTGTATTTTATTGTTTCCTGCCTAGAATAATGAATGCTGAATCTTCTTGGCTCTCTTTGTAGATTTTTGCTTGTAGCTACTTATTAGGTAGTAGATAGTAGTTATGCAACTCTTTCTGTTATCTCCTAATAAAGCTCTAAAGCTTTATTTAATGGTTCTGAGGCTGGCTAGTTACAGCTGTTTGAGATGTCAAAGTATAAATGTACCAAGTTGCACATTGTTAGTATTTCTGATAGTGCTTTTAGTGTGCAATGTTGAGGCCACATAATGTGCCCTAAGTTACCACTTAGAGTTGGTGCTCATTGCTTGTGATGCCATGCTCTATCTTTGAATGAGTCAAGTTCTCTTTAACCTAAATCAAAGTAAATTTGAATCTTACCTCTTGCAAAATTCACCAGACTTAGTTTTAGACCTTCTTGTGCAGATGCTATATCTAATTGTAATCATTTTTTAAAATATTTTTCATAAGAAAAACCAATTGTTATAAATTTTCTCATATTTTTCTCCAGAACATCTCCTTGAGAACAAATTTCTTTTTTTTTTATTGCAATAAATTAATTTAAAAAGATGCTGTGTGATGCTAAGCTCCATTATTCCTAGTCAACTAAATCTTGAGGCAGTCTATCAATTGTTTCCTTGCTCTTTAACACTTAACTTTGTATTCTAGTAACTCACAACTTAATAGCAGTTGTTTACAGTGTGGTTAGGTGTCAACTATTTAAAAAAAAAAAAAGAAGTGCACAAGAATTCAATAAATTTGTAAAGTCATTACTGCTAAATTTTTGTTTAAGTCAAATATAAAAAGTATAAAGTGGGTAGGTCTGAGCACACTGCTTGGATGGCTACGGCTACCACAGGATCCCACTCTGTTGTTATGTTGTTGGTATAAATTGGCTGATGCCTAGTTTGCAAGTATAGTATAATTTTTTGCTTTATAAGATAGAGTGATTATAATGGATGATTTTGGCAACAACTCTTTCCAATATCCTGCAGAGGTAAGATGTGAGAGAGGTTGGATAGAAGTCTGACCAGTACTTGAGTTGAGTAGTTTATTGACAGGTGTTATGTTGGCAAGTTTCCTATGATAAGGCATAATGAATGAGAAAATCACTTGCTAAACAAAAGACTTAATGATACTTGCAAGTCATTTTTGTTTCTCACCATTTTTCCATTTTTCCCTTCTCTTTTCCAGTTCTTCTCAAGGTCTTTGTTGTACTGTTTTTGTTGTATCCAGATTTATTTCCTTATGTTGGCTGTCATCCAGATACATTTATTAATTTGATTAGGTTTATCTATGACAATTTTTATTTTTTTTAATGGTTAGTAGCAATTTTCAATAATGAGTTGGTAGAATAGGTTAAGTGCTAACTCCTTGTCTTGGAAAAAGTGTAGTAAATAACTAGGGGTGATTTGATTCCAATCCCTTTTATCTTTTGCAGTTTCTATAACTTTAGATCTCTAGGTTGCTAATCTCATTGCTGGTTTAGTCTTGCATTAAAATGAGTATACTTGCTAGGCATGGACAATATTGTGAATTTTCTAACCTATATGGTTTTTACTTGTTGATTACCCTCTCTGTATTCCTATATTACAATGCAAGATATAACATAGGCATGTACAAAAAATTCCTTGGGGTACTTTGATACATTTAATACATTAGGATAGGTTTGTACTATAGTGAGCTCTTTCCAATTTTGATGTTGTCTTTAACCCAAATTAGTAACGTCATTTTAGTTGGTGTAAGTGCTGTAAAATTTGAAGAGTAACTTTTTAAAATAAAAGTTTTACCTTCTTGGTTGATGTGTTCATTGCTAATTAAGTAATATTTATAATTTATTTCAGTATTATAGTTTTGTTATGGTCATTTAACTAGGCTTCAGTTATGCATATTAGATCAACTTCGATGTTTCTCTTGACTTAGTTGCTTATTTGTGTTTAGTTGCATATCGATAAGGTATTTGTGTTAGTCAGCAGTGAATAATGAGTAAAAGTTCAAAAGAGGTTTCAGTAATAGTGTTGTCATTGCGATAATTGTTATTAGAAAACAACTGAGTTTTATTTAATTTAAAGTTTACCAACCGCTGAAACCTCAAGCTATCACAGTAGAGAGATCGTGTTTTAACTATTTATCAAAGGAATTAAAATGTAATGACTTTTTATTAAAAAATGGCACAGTAATATATTCCAGATATAGTTGTGTCATCAGCAAATAGAGCTACTTTAAAAGTAAGAAAGAGGGCAAGACCAAGAACGGAACCTTCTGGTCTACAGGAGTTACTTGATATGAAAAATGAAGAAGAGTGTTGTTTATCAATAGCAACTTTAGTACTGCAATTAGAAATAAATATTTCAATAATTCTATAATTTTTTGTCCAGATGTATCATATATAGAGAGCTTATGGAGGAGACCAGCATGTCAGGGACTATTGAAACTCCTCAATATATTAAGAGCTATAGCCCTTACTATACTGTTCCTCTAATGCACCAATACACTTTTTGCTATTATGGTTAAATAAATCTTTAGATGTTAGACTCAAGATGATATATTTATTAATTAAATATTGTTAAAGATTATACAAAAGGTCTTGTTGATAATTGAAAGTATATTGGTTGAATGAAAAGTTGATAAATGAAAGTATATTGAATTGATTGGTTGAATGAAAAGTTGATAATTGAAAGTATATTGAATTGATTGGTTGAATGAAAAGTTGATAATTGAAAGTATATTGAATTGATTGGTTGAATGAAAAGTTGATAATTGAAAGTATATTGAATTGATTGGTTGAATGAAAAGTTGATAATTAAAAGTATATTAATTGATTGGTTGAATGAAAAGTTGATAATTGAAAGTATATTGAATTGATTGGTTGAATGAAAAGTTGATAATTTAAAGTATATTGAATTGATTGGTTGAATGAAAAGTTGATAATTGAAAGTATATTGAATTGATTGATTGAATAAAAAGTTGATAATTGAAAGTATATTGAATTGATTGGTTGAATAAAAAGTTGATAATTAAAAGTATATTGAATTGATTGGTTGAATGAAAAGTTGATAATTAAAAGTATATTAAGTTGATTGGTTAAATGAAAAGGTATGGGGAACTAGTTAGATAGTTTGTTCAAATTGATCTTTAGAGTTTTTAGAGATTGGAACCACAGATGATATTTTTCAAATTTTTTGCTTTTATCTTTAGGGGGAGTAAAAACAACTCATGTATGAGAGATAGAATGTCAGACCTGCTTTCAGTAATAAAACTGTTGAAAATTTAAAAAAATTTCAAGCCTATATTTTGAAATAAAAGATGAGATGTAGTTTTCTTCTGATTTTTTTTTGACTACATTTTAGTTAGATTTAGAAATTTAGAATAATGGGCTTAAGTGTTTCATGAATATTAAGTTCAGTAAAAATAATTTTATTGGTAGACGGATAATGAAGAAAAATATACATTCTTGGGGAAAAAGTAGAATGATAAAGAGCAGAAAAAGGTGATTAAGTGAAGCAATGCTAAGTAAAGCAGTGCTCAAAGCACATTAAAGAAATGTCAGAAGATTCAAGCCTAATTTTGAGACAAATAGCTGAAATGATATGTAAGTATGTAAGCCCAAGCTAAATATGTGATATAGCTAATATGGACAACATCTGCAGGCACTATGGCTCTGTGTATACTTTGATACTTTATAGCTATTAATAGAATCAGCCTCTGTAAATGATTCCATCAATACTACCACTTAGTTTGTGAAACTTTACTACCACTACCATATGGAAGCATGAGTAATAATTTTTTGTCTTTGCTTAACCAAGAACCCCAGGTGTAGCCCAGGGGTTTTTAAGTCAGGAGTTTGTATAAATAAAAATCAGAGAACAGCAAGTCCTATAAGGCAGCAGGATAAGGTGCAGATTGTTATGGATTACATGATATCAATGATCATTTATTAAAAGTGAGTATGATGGTCCTGATCATGACCTGAAAGTTATGTTTAATACATACTTATTGACTAATATAGTTTAAAAGTTATAATGTTTACTGCATACTGATTATTGTGGACATAATAAATATAAATTACATTACATATACAAATGTACGATTATTACTTTTATGTATGTATATATGTATGAATCTATGTATGTATGTATGGATGGATGGATGGTACAATATGTATCAAATTTATGACTGCATCTAAAAAATAAATCTAGTTAAGTGGGCACATTTAGGACAAAAAAAATTTAATTTCTGATTCTTATGCATAAAATGAAATAAAACGATATTTGTTTTTAAATAACACTTGATAAATATGTTTTTCAATCTTTTTTCCATTTTTTTCTATCAAGAACTTTTTACTATCAAGATATTTACGACTTGTAATAAATAGTAATGCTTTCAGTGTGCTTCCAGTGTGAAAACATCCAAATTAATTTAGTAACAACTATGTTGAAATTAATGAGAGATTTCAGAATTAGGTTTCAAGATGTTTTTACAAAGTTTTTTATGTTTTTTACAGTTTTTAACTTGCCTTGAGTTTAGTAGTTTGGGAAAATCATTCTGGAAATTTTCCTTTTTCAATGAAATGATCACTTTTTCAATGAAATGATCACTTTTCGATAAAATGATCACTTTTTCGATGAAATTACCACTTTTTCAATGAAATGATCACTTTTTGATAAAATGATCACTTTTTAAAATGTTACAGAAATTAAAAAAAAAATTTTATTGAAAAAAATTATTGCTAAAAAAAAAAATTTTGTTGCTATTATTAAAATAGATCTCTGGTAGTGTTAATATTAGGATTTGTAGTTAATTATTTAAAACATCGTTGTTCAATGATTTTTCCTTTTCAATGATATATAATCATTTTGAAACTCATTTTTTTTAGAAGTTATAAAATACAATATCTTTATGTTTTCTTCACCCAAATCAAATTCTTGTTTATTTTTTGATAAAATGAAAATGTTTTTTCTTTCTTTTTTTTAATTGTTTAAATGTTTCAAAATGTTTGTAATTGAAATATTTTTTTTAGTCAGAAAGTTCATCCTATGATTGTATTGAGTATATAGTTGATGGTGAAATCTATGGTCTTAATATTAAAGTCCATGACTCAAACCAAAGCACTGAGGAGCTCTGTTCTTATGTTTCAGATCATAAGCCACAAGGTTATTTTTTACATATTAAATATTTTATACAGATTAACCTTATCTAAGATCATTTAAACCGAGGTGAAACTATTAAGGTAGCCACCAAAGTAGAAACGGTTTTAATATCTCATGCTTTTATTTTCAACATCTTTACAAATCTGGCTGTTTGACACAAAGTTAAAATGAGATTTTTCATGCTACTGTTAGTGTTGTGAATCAATCTCCTATGCATTAAATGAATGAAGTGCTCACTTCTAATCTATAAGTGAGCACTTCTGTACCATATATAAGCACTTTTGTCTCATAAGTGAGCACTTCTATACCATAGGTGAACACTTCTTTACCATTAATAGTATGAATGAAACAAAAACTTTTTTTTATTATTTTTTCTTAGGTTACTTGGCTATATTTTCTACAGAGGACTCTTTAACATATATTAAAAGTTGCCTCGAGATGATTCAAAAGCACAATAACATGTCACTTATTATTATGTTAGCAAATGAAGGTGGTTTGAGTGATGCTGAGATATCAAATTTACGCAGTTCGGGTCAGGATTTAGCATTACGGTAATTTTTGTTTTAGTTTATTGTTTAATAACTTAAATTGGTTTGATAAAGTTTACTTTTTAAATGTTCTCACCAAATTTTTTTTCTTTTATTTGTAACCAAAACTCTTTATTGATACTAAAATTAAATTGATTTTCTAATGATATTATCTATGTATGATCTTTTGTCATAATCAGTTGTTTCCCTCTAATTTGCAAAATTTCTCTCTAATGTAAAAGATTAAAATTTTAAATCAAATTACAATATTCTATAATTTAAAAAATATTTTTTCAAAAATCTTCAAGAGTGTCATTAACAAGAGTAAGTCTAACATTCCATCTCTAATACACAGGTCTAATCTTATTGCCTCTCCCCAGAAAAAGGCAGAACTATTTGTAAAGAGTTTTTCCTTTAATTCAAATCTTAAATTTTATGTCCGAACTCTTCTTGTTTTCCCAAAAATACAGGTTAATCTGATATTAGCTAAATCACTCCAGTTATTTCCACTGAAGTTTCTCTTCAAATTATCTATTGCTTATGGTCAAGTCAACATTCCTGTCGCTTTCTTTTAAAAGACAACATTTCTAGCATTGCCTTGCCATATCTACTCTTATAAATATTAAGAGCTAAATCTTGTTTTCCTACCTGCTTGAAAATGACAACTGCAGTTCGAATTTTTAAAAACTTTGCATTTTGATCCCTTTAACTTTTGTCCAATCAGTTTTCTCTCTATTAAGTCCAAGCATTTTCTCTATAATGTTAGCAACTTTCACATAGTTCACCTAACTGTTACGTAGTTTACACATAGTTTCACTTAGCAACTGTCACATAATTTTCTTTCTATTATTAGTGACTGTCACATAGTTTTCTTTCTATTATTAGCAGCGCTATTGAGTCTTTAATAAATTACTCTTGAATCCAATAGCTTTCTTTACTACTTAAATATTTACTTTTCAATATTTTGATCATCTCATTCTGCAGCTGACTTATAAAACTGTTATAGCAGAAAGTTTTTTTTTTTTTTGCATTAAATTGTGGTGGCAAGGCTTGGGCTATAGCTCTCGACATGTCAAAACTTTTTGATAAAGTCTAGCATGCTGGTATTTTCTATAACTTCTTATTGTGTATCTGAAAAAAGTTTATAAGATAATTAAATCATTCCATTTTAATTGGAGTCTTAAAGTCATTCTTAAAAGCCAATACTCTTCTTCATTTACAACTTCTGGGTACCACAAGGTTCTATCCTTAGTCCTGTATTATTTTTCAACTTTATTAATGATCTCTCAATATAAAATCTTACGCAGCTTTATTTGCTGTCTACTCAACTATATACTTCTTTATTTATTTATGTATGTAATTATTTGCTGTCAACTATATTCTCCCGTATTGACTAATAGTCATCATTTTGATTGATTAGAACAGACAGCCAATCTTGAATATGATCTTTTCCGTCTGGGGCTTGTAGTGACTTTTAACTGTGAACTTTAACTCCAGTTAAACTCAATTATTTACTTCGAACATTTATCACATAACTGTTGATATTCCTACATTTATAATAGACAATACTCTTATTAAGTCCCATACTTTTTTTTTTGATTATCATTCACAACAGATCTTTCATGGATACCATACAATCGATTACAAAGAATTGATTGCAAAGCTCTGTTGAAGTTGCTTCTCT
The DNA here is from genome assembly GCF_038396675.1 of Hydra vulgaris. Classification (NCBI taxonomy): domain Eukaryota; kingdom Metazoa; phylum Cnidaria; class Hydrozoa; order Anthoathecata; family Hydridae; genus Hydra; species Hydra vulgaris. Next base: position 1,242,515 of record NC_088924.1, read on the forward strand.
TTTTTGTTCTTTTCATTTTCTTACTCATGATTCCATTATCATCCTCTATAAATCTACTATTTATTCCTGTATGGAATACTATTGTCAAATTTGGGCTGGTTCTTCTAAAGATGACCTTTCTCTTCATAGCAAAGTCCAAAACATCTAAAAAAGTTGGACCATTGCATCTATTTTTCTATTTCCACAAATACTATTATGATCGCTGCTTAAAGAAGTTATTATCTCAAGTTCCATTAATTAAAACTAATTTTTGCTTAACTTGTCATTCAGCAAAGTTGCATCATTTTATTGTATCTGTCTGTTCATGCTCTAAAAATTTTACTCATCTTTTTTTTATTGCACATCATGACTTTGGAATTCTCTCCCAGCTTCATGTTTTCCTGGTTCATGCAACTTAAAGTCTTCTCTCAACTGTTTTGTTGCTCTTTAACACTACACTTTGTTTTCTAGTAATTCCCAACTTAATAGTGGTTGCTTGCAATCTTGTTTCAAACTTGTTTTTTTTCCTTTTCTTACTTTTTAGTATCTTTAACTTCTTAGTTTGAATAATAGTTATTAAAAATATTCTTATAGAATATTTTTTAAAACATGGATTTATTAGAGGAATAATTTCCACAATTTTTAATTGAAATATTTTAAAAATCATTTCATTTATATGTGTTTGTTTAAACTAATTTTTTTCTAGTTTTCTGATTTGTTTCATTTTTTTGGTTCTTATTTCGTTAATCAGGTTTGTTAACTCATTAATTAAAAATTGTTTTTAAGTATGGACTGTGTTTTTCTTGATTACCCATACACTGTCTCATTAATGGATGATAAGATACATGACTCACAAGTTCAAGATGCTCTTAGAAGAATAATTGATGTCATCAATAAACGAGTTCAGTCACCTCATACTCCAATTGAGTCGGTTAATGTCAATGCAGATATCCGGTAATTTTTTTTAATGTAATTTTTTTAAATCTAATGTTTCTATTATCTTGTAATGACTAAATTCAAACTAGAATCAACTGTAAGATAGATAACAATTATGTTTAAGATTCATGTCTAAAGTAAGAAGATCTGTATAAAATGCTAGAAATAGATCCTCACCACATTCTTGGTAAGGACCACAACTCTGCTAGTATCATGCTCAACTTGTTTCTCCGCAACTTTGTTATTCAAGGCTTGTTAATGGTTTGAGAGGGTTGTTACAACAATCTAAGTAAAAAAACACGTCTTCTTGACCTTTAGAGAGGTAAATAGAGTAAAAAAAAATTTCTTGCTTTCGCTGAAGAAAGCTGCATTAATGGCTAGATTTTAGACTGAAACTGTGTCAAAGGACGAAAATTGAACGAAAGATGAATGAAAATAGATAAATGGGATGTTTTTCTATGTTACTATAGTATAATGGTAAAAAAACAAACCTTTTTTTTTTTCAATTGAAAATTAATAAATGAATAGTTTAAATGAAATAAAGTTTTAGCATGCTTCTTTAGATTTAAATTAATTTAATTTTTTATAAAAATTATTGCATACAAAAAATCACTTTTCTCTTTGTATTTCTTTAGGTTTCTTTTCTTTTTTATAACATGTTTATAAACTTTTCTCGTATTACATCTTTTATTACATTTTTGTATGTAATATCATGAATATAAATTAAATTTAGTGTCTTGCTTTGCGCAATGTGTGGAGATGAGTATCCTGTTGAACTTATTCTTGGACCAATGATGCAACATCATGTTAGTTATTCAAATCCGGAGATGCAAGATACAGTTATGTTAGAAGCTATGCTTGGGGGTGCAAAAAAGATAATATCAGTGACACTTTCATCTTATCATCGTAAGAATAACAATTATAGTAATGATATATACTATGTGTGTGTGTGTGTATATATATATATATATATATATATGTATATATATATATATATATATATATATATATATATATATATATATATATATATATATATATATATATATATATATATATATATATATATACGTATCTATGTTTGTGTTGGGGTGTGTGTATATACATGTATACGTGTATGTGTATGAATATAAACACACGCACACACAGACTGAGGGTTTGGCATATCTAGATTTATATTAGTTTTATTTTTTTAATTTTTACTGTCTAAATCTCAGTTGGCATTTTAAAGCTTAAAATAATATATATATATATAAATATATATATATATATATATATATATATATATATATATATATATATATATATATATATATATATATATATATATATATATATATAAATATATATATATATATAAATATATATATATATATAAATATATATATATATATATATATATATAAATATATATATATATATATATATATTACTATATTATATTGATATATATATATTTAAAATAAATATTCATCAATTTATGGCCCTGGAACATGCAGTCACAATCCTAATATATATTGGCCTCGGCAGGAGAAAATGAGCCAGAGAGCAGAGAAAAGTTTTTCTAAAACAAACGCAGCAAGCCAGCAAGCTGCTCCTCTAAACAGCTTTTTACATGAGCTTTTGGTTTTTGCACAAGCTATCTGTTTATTCCTTTAAAAAATTGCTTAATAAATACAAAATTTGGTTCTATACTTGTTACAAGCATATGTTTGTAACGTTAATATTACAAAAATATATACTTAACAAGCATCATTTATTGTGCCGTGAAAAAATTATTCAGCTGAGCGTTGTCTTTGGGTTTTTACACTAGCTATCCATTTATTTGTTTACAACATTACTTATTTGATACAAAATTTGACAAAGAGCTATAAAAGTTTCTACTGTTTATAAAAAATGTTTTATATTTTCTTGTTGTAATAGAATTCAGGCATTTTAAAATTATTACAACAATTAAAAATTCCAAAATAAAAGTGAATAATATATTAAAGTAAATAATGTATTAAATATAAATATATGTATTACATAAAATAAGAATTATTATGCAATAATTTAAAGTGTATTTTTATATTTTATCAGCTAATCCAATTTAATCAAAAACATGTGCATTTCAAATTGGCGCTCATTTTTAATTATTTTTTTTTGCAACAACTGTGCCTTTTTAAAAGCATTGCAATTTATTATGCAATTAATTTTTTTTTTGTTGATAAAAATGACTTTGTATTTTTAATTTTAGTTACAATGATAATTATACTATGGGGAGAAAAATTTTACTTTTGCGTGAGCCATAAATTGCTCCCGCAAACCATTTATAAGGGAGTGTGGGCGAAAGCAAGAGCTAAAGCTCTCACTTTCTGCAGAGGCCTGTATGCGTGTATATATATATATATATATATATATATATATATATATATATATATATATATATATATATATATATATATATATTTATATATATTTATATTTTTCTCAAACATCAGTTCTTTGGAAGCAACTTCCAAAGAATGTTTGAGAAAAAAAACTAGAGGATAAAGAGTTTTTGGAGCATTTAGAAACAGTCACAGAAAAAGGATGAGACTCAATTGAATGACGAGTAACACAAGAGTAAATTTTAGTAGATGGCACAAGAGACGTTTGCTCTTTAGAGCAGTGCCCATTATATTATTTGTAGAAAAGAGAAAGAGAAGCAACATTATGATGATGTGGTAATGGTTGGAGGTTGGCTGCAAGAGCAGGTCCGACTATGTTTACAATGTCTTTTTGCACCTTGTCTAAAAGAGAAAGTTAGAAAAGTTAGAAGGACAAGAATAAATGTTAGAAAAGTTAGAAAGACAAGAATAGAAAAAAATCCTAAATCAAGTTGGGATAAATAATAAATTAATTTTTTCTTAAGGAACTTGGCAAAATATAATATCGACTGTTTACCAAAAACATAGCCCTCTAAAATATTGAAGGTGAAACCTGCCCAATGATATAAAGATAATTATAACCTAATTTTAATAATATTAAATGGATGCAATAACTCTGACTGTAATAAAGTAGCATAATTAGTTGTCATTTAATTGATGGAGAGAATGAATGGTTACACAATTTTTCACTGTCTTAAGAAAAAGTTTTTAAAATTGAAATAATAGTTAAGATGTTATTTAAAATTGGAAGACGAAGAGACCTTTTAGAGCTATACTATAAACTTTTTTTTGAAAGATAATAAAAAATTATTAAAGTTAGAAAGTTTGGGTGACTGTTTTTTAAAAATAAGCAATACACTAAATTTGTTGTATAATTAAACAATTTAACAAATACTATAGTAGGCTATAATGACCCGTTATCATAATAAGCAATAGATAATGATTAATTAATAAAAGCTACCTTAGGAATAACAGGATAATTTTACTTTAAAGTCCTTATCAAAAACAAAGTTTGTCACCTCTATGTTGAATTAAGATGTCCTAATAATGCAGTAGTTATTGAGGGTAGGTCTGTTTGACCTTTAAAATCTTACATGATTTGAGTTCATTCCGTCGCAAGACAGGTAGGTTTATATCTATAATTATAAAATTACTTTAGACTTTTAGTATGAAAGGAATAAAGTTTCATTTAGTTAATTAAAAAAACTAATAAAAAATTTTGTTCTTTTATATATTTTAATATTTAAACATTTGAACAATTATTTTATAATTTCATTTTATTTCCTAATGTGTTTTGTAATAACAAGTAATAACAACAATGGTAAGAGTCTCTATAGGAGGTCAACACCTGACAATGTTTATGACAAACTTGAAGTAATTGCTGAATCCACATAAAATAAATTCTTTGGTTGGTGGAACCCAAGTAGCTCATTTGATCAAGAATTCTTAGAAGAAAGGAGACAACAACCTAATGACAATTTAGCAGAGACTCAAGCTCAACTACTAGTTCCTGTCCAGCTATGTTTATTGTATTTAGAATTTTCTTTAGAGTTCAATGGTGAAAAAAGTCTTAGAGTAGAAGACTCAGTAAGTTTTCTCTCATCAATATATGAATTTCAATAAGACTGTTGTTTCTCATCACAAATCTCAATAAGAATGTTGTTTCTCGTCATGAATCTCAATAAGACTGTTGTTTCTCATCATGAATCTCAACATTGTTGTGATAACTATTGACAGAAACCAACTAAGTTGAGTTTTGGTCGAAATCGACTAGTCTCTTAAAATTAAAATCGACAATCAAAAAGTTAAAGTATTCATATTGATATTAAATAAATTGATAATTTTTGAAATATGTTAATTTTTTTTTTAGGAGCACATAGTATGAAACGAATATCATATCATGGTTTTATTTTGATTTACTCAGCTACAAGAAAAGCTTCGCTAGAGACTTTAAGGTTAGTTGATATTTTACTCTTTTATTTTTTCAAGTTATTTATATTTGAAATTATTGAAGAGATTTGAAGTTTATATGTTTCGTGTTAAGAGCATTCGCTTCAACCTTACCTGAAGTACCAATACAAGCACTTGCTGTTACAGGAAGCTTCTCTTTGGCTAGTGTTATATTTCATGAGGAGACATCAGCTTTACTTCTCAATGATTGTCCACAGTTGTCAACCAAACAAAATGATCAGTTTTCTTTTCATAAACAAGGTTTTTCTTTATGCTTTATTTTTTCAAAAGTATTGCAATATTTAGTATTTTGAAACCATTTATTTATGTTTATAATGAACTACTTGATGTGGGTTAAGAACAAAAAAGCATTTATCTTATTTATCCTAAGTTGCATGTGTAGGTATTGTTTTTTTTCCAGAAAATCATAAAATAAAATATGAGTGTCATGATCAGCTTTGTTTTAGCAGCCTTGATTGTGTTTTATTTATTTTTTTTAATTCACTTCCCCAAGACTCTTTAGTACTGTAGTCTAGGAGACTAATCTTTTTTTTAAACTTGTTTGTAGGAATTAAGAAGTTAAAAAAAGGTATTAACAATTTGAAAAATACTGTAGTTAAAACCTCAGTTAGTGTTAGTGGACCCCTCAGCTTTCAAGCAGTTAATACTGTCAAAAAAAAAAAAAAAAATGCATTAAAGTATCTGGTTTCCAGTACAAAAGTATCTGGTTTATGCCAGTTGTTTAATCTACTTATCAAAGTAATTTTCTAATTTTTGTTAGAGTCATGTGACATTGAAATAAAAACATATTTAAAGAGTAATTTTTTTTTTATTCTTAATTTTTGTTTTTCTTAAATCTTCAATTTGATGACCCCTTATCATAGATAAGTTTATAACGTTTAGACCAGGACATCAATGCTTTATTTATAAGTTCTTGAGGGATGTTCCTCCATATATCTTTTACATTCTGAATAAGCTCTGTAACATTTTTTGCTTTTTGCTTTTTTAATTGATTTAACATATGACTCCATGTAAAAAAGTCCATAGGTTATCTGGTGAGTTTGGTGTCCATATTTCAGGATGAATAAATTTGATTTTTGGTCAGATGAAAATTTAATGGTCATTTTTGAAGAGTGACTAGGTGCAGAATCTTGATGGAAATAAAAGTCATTTTGGATATAATCTTTTGATATCATTTTTAATAAATGATTTTAAAAAGATCTCTATATAGTTACGTGAATTAATTTTTACTCCTAATTTGACAAATATTAGAAATGTTAATCCTTTTGCACAAATTCCTTCCTATACCATGGCGGATTTTGGAAAATTGTTCTTTTTATAATAGGGTACTCTCTGTAATTTTAAATATTTATGTAAATATGTTTGGATCACAATCAGTAAGGTAGAATAGTTTTTCATCAGTTGTAATGATTTTTGTCCAGTTTTTCTTAATAAATCTGTAAAATTTTTTTGATTTTATAAACCTTCTATTGATCGCACAAGCTGATAATGCATGTACACATCCTTTTGAAACTTTTTTTAAATCAAATATTTTATCAGTATAACAATTAATTGATTTTCTTGATATCTTAAACTTTCTAGATAATTCAGAAATAGTTGGTGGATTGTCTTTTTTTTAAAAGTTTTTTATCTGAAAAATTTGCCGTAAATTTAGCTTTAACAATGTTGACGTTCAGCTTGTTTGCCATTTAAATCTTTTTTTTTTTCATATCTCGCCATGTTATTTTTAACTCTTCTAATAGTAGTTATTGAAACTTTGATTGGTTCCTTTTCTAACAAGTTCTTAATCATTCCATACGAATATCCAAGTTGTACCAACAATAAAATACGTCCTTTAATATTCACTTTATTTTATTTTTTTGTCAACATGCTTTGCTTACATAAACCTTTATTTCCTGCTAACTACTTTAAATGTGCGATTAAATTATATAAATAACATTGTTACATATTGTTTAATTAAAAAGTAATCAAATTTTAAAAGTGTTTCCATTTTAATGTCACATGACTGTAGATTTGTTGTTGATGGTTTATGTTTTTTAGTCTATTTAACCTATCAACCTGATTAAAGTTTGGTTGTTGTAATTATTCAAGTCTAAAAACCTGATGGAAATCTAGTTTGTTGTAATTATTAAGTTTATCAACTTGCTTGAGATCTTATTTGTTTTAATTATTAAGTCTATCAACCTGATTGAAGTTGTAATTATTGTATAAGAGAAATAAGGATAAAGTTAGGTAAAAAGATAAACATGGAATTTTTAGAATTTTGTAATTTTATTTTCTCTATTCAAATTTAAAAAATATCTATATCATTAATTGTAATCATTAAATATCATTCATTGTAGGGTGATTCCATAAGAAATCATATATCATTCATTGTAGGGTCCATAAGAAATCATCCAGACCATGACACCCTTTACATCTCAGAATTCGTTCATTTTTACCTCACTTGCAGTCCATGTTAAAAAAATAGTAATTGCGAGAATTTTAGTTAAAAATACACATGTGTTCCAGAGATATCGTCAGTTAAAATAATGCTGACTCAGCATTTTAGTGATTATCTGAAGCGACTACAAAGCAACTTTGACATATAGTATCTTCATAATGGCTTTGGGAAATTTCCTAAAATTTTGGACCCTAATAGATTTTTACTTGTGAAATCCAAAAATAGCACCCTCAAGACTCGATTGTCTCAGGAAATGCTTTGTTTATCCAATTTTGTTCAAAATTCTTGACTTGTAAATTCATGATTTTTGGAGGTAAAATGAAGACTGGCCCAAAATCCCAAGTAAAGAGTTTAATTGTATATCATTATTTTATCTGAAAAAAATTAAATTCATCAGTTGTCTCTTTATTAAAATTAAATTCATCAGTTGTCTCTTTTTTGTCTGTTTATTTCCACTTAATAAAAACAACATAAATCATAAGGCATTAGCAATCACACAAATGTGTAATCCACCTTCATAAACTTTAGCAGCCTACGCAGCACCTACACCATTTTGCTCAGACACAGCTTCATCATCTTCAACAGCCACCATAGCACCTACTCTAACTACACCCCAATTACCATCATTCTCAACTACACCAGCTTCGAGTTTTGATAGGCATCAAGCATGTGTTGAGTGTTGTAAAAACAGTACCGAGATAGAGTTAAAGCAGTTTTTCGAGCCAAAAATCAATCGCATGAAAAGAAATTGAAGCATGTCAAAACTTGGTGGAAAATATATTAACGAAGAAAATGTGATCGAGTTCCTCAAACAAAAAGATGAAGAAAAAGCAACAAAAGAAGCCGTGAAAGTTGCTAAACTTAACGTAAAGCGTAGGTTCTGTATGCCAAATACTCAAATGCCTGAGCATAACAATGCTGAACAACCTCAATAAAACAATAATGAAGAACAAGTACCTGCAGCCAATTAAATTTGCAAAATGTAAAAAGTGTAGCAAAGGGTTACACACAGAAATGTTGCTATGCGAGAATTCGTTGTGTCAGGAACGGTTGTGCAAAGAAACATGTTTACCAAAGAAATATGTAGTTAGGACTAAATTTTTTTGTTGCAAAAAATGTAAAAACTTTAATATAGTTTCTTTAATATAAGTTGTGTTTAAAAAATAATAATAAAAAAAGTTAAAATTTAATAAATTTAATATTTTTTCAAGTGTTGGGTTTTATCAGAATGTATTTTTTTATTACATATCTCACAAAAAAAAAAAAAAAAGAAAAAGAAAAAAGTTATTTAATTTTTAAATTGATAAGAGTGCAGTTTGACCTGGTTTTACTCTAATAAGATGATTAGCGACTTTTTTATATATTTATTTTAAAAGTGTAATATAAAAATCTTAATTTTATTTGGTTCTCACACTCTATAAAAAAACATTCTTATGTTTAGCTTCCTTTAAAATTTATAGTAAAGTTATACGATTAATAATAAACACTATTTTAAAAGACAAATTAAACAATAACAAGTAATATTGATTCAAAAAAAAATTCTACATGGTGTCATTTAACTCTTTGGAATTAAATGCGCTTGAATAAATGATGTAGTCTGTAGATTGCGGCGTATAAGTTTGTTTTTGTTGGTATACATTTATTTTGCTTTACTTAAAAAAATTCTGCCTAAACATTTTTTTTTTTAATCATTCTCTTTAAAATAAACACAACTTGTCTCAACACTCTGGGATCCCTTTAAGACTTTTTCCAATGGCACCTTTCTCCATATTAAATATGTTTATTGTTTATAATATATGTTTATTATTTATAATATTACCTACCAAAAAAATATAAAAACAATAAAATTCACAATCATTCATTAAGAAAATACAAACAAGTAAAGTACAACCTTAAAAAAAAAAAAAAAAAAAAACTTTTGCTTGTTTTTGATATAATAAAAACCATTCACCAATTTGAATTGAAATAATGAAAAAAAAGTGTTTCTCAAACTTCAACTAAAAAAATTATGTTTTTAAATTGAATTTTAATAATTATTTATTATCATTTTATGCATTAAAAAAAAAAAAAAATCCAGGTAGATTGGAGGAGGGTGGGTGGGGAGGGGGCGAGTTAGTCAGAGGCCCCCTGGCCCTCCTATGGCCCATAACTATAAATGTCCTAAGCTAGTCAAATAAATAACACTATTTGATGTTTTATTTAATAAAATGTTTTAAAAAGCATTTCAATTGCTTTCATTACAAAATTCAAATTTTTCTAAAAAGACACAATTTTTAAACGCAAATTTTGATCAAGTATTTGAGAGACAACTGATGAATCTAATTTTTTTCAGTAGACCTAAGAAAAAATAATGATATACAATTAAACTCTTTACTTGGGATTTTGGGCCAAAGTCTTCATTTTACCTCCAAAAATCATGAATTTACAAGTCAAGAATTTTGAACAAAATTGGATAAACATAGCATTTCCTGAGACAATCGAGTCTTGAGGGTGCTATTTTTGGATTCCACAAGTAAAAATCTATTAGGGTCCAAAATTTTAGGAAATTTCCCTAAGCCATTATGAAGATACTATATGTCAAAGTTGCTTCGTAGTCGCTTCAGATAATATCTCTGGAACCCATGTGTAATTTTAACTAAAATTCTCGCAATTATTATTTTTTTAACATGGACTGCAAGTGAGGTAAAAATGAATGAATTCTGAGATGTAAGGGTGTCGAAAAAAGTTTTTTTTTGGATGATTTCATATGAAATTATCCTTTACATTTTCATCATATAAATTGCAAACTCCTGTTGTAGTTGGCAAAATGTGTCTAAAAACAATTCTGGGTTAATTTATCTTTTAATGTCTAATGGAAACTAAACTAAATGTTTGTTATGACTGCAGCTGATTCAAATGTAATACTTCATGGAGGTTTAGAGACTAAATTATAAAACAGCTGTCTGAAGCAAAATAAAAATTTATTTTGGTCTTTTTGAACTAAGCAGATTTTAATTTTAGTATTTCAATATTGACCATTTTAATTTTGATAAAACCTTGTGTTTTGTTTTATATTAATAAGACATAAAAATCCTGAAAATTTTAGCCTAAAATATTTTTTGGTTCATGAGTGGTTTAAAATTTTCAATAGTTCTCAAAAACCTCCGGTACCAAAACATGTTTAAGCTTATACCTAAATACTCAATACTTTTAAATTAAAATATTAAATGACCATATCATTTTGATTTAATTTTGATAGAATCTTATTGTTTTATAATAGACATTTATAGACATTGAATTTTTCAACCCAGATGTTGAATTTTTCAACCCAGATCAATTTTTCAAAGTCGCATCTTAGTCATAATGGGGTCAAATAAAATTATGACAAAACATTGAAAACAACACAAAGTACATTTAAACAGGTGAAAATAATATTATTGGTGTCTTTAGCAAATTTAAAAAGAGTTTGTAATGAAATCTGTCAAAATTTTTATGTATCAAAAAGTGTCAAAACTTTCATGCAAACATATTTGGTAAGCATGAAGTTTTAGTAAAAATAAAGGTGTATGGCTTATTCAGAAATAACACAAGTTCAAAAGTTAGAATGAAAGAAAGATTTTTCTGCAATGAATAAGGTAAGTGGCCAAGAGAGCTGAAACTTATAGTGAAACCAGTTATTCGTTATATTATCAATTATATCTAGAGATTCAAAAATGGGTAGTAACAGTTACCATGGCTATGTATAAAAACTTTACAACAGCAATTTAAAAAAAAAGAAGAGAGTTTGGTGTAAAATGAATGAAGAAGTTTTTGTTCATTTTAAGTGCTCATTCTTTTACTTCCATATTAATTTCTCTTTCAGGGGTTCAGTTTCTAAGGGGTTCAGTATTGATTTATCATGGGTCTGTTCTATTATGATTTATATTTGATTGAAGATCCAAAAGATTAATTAATATTAAAATTTTAGTGTTCCTAAGATAAAAACAAAAGGGTTTAGAATAATTATGTAAAAGAAAAATGCTTTTGTAAAGTCAAGCATAAACAAGTAGAAAATAATGAAAAGTGGCAATAGGAGTTTTTTTAATAATTATATGTGAAGTGTGAAGGTAAGGAATTTGAGCAAACTCTATTGTTTGTTCAGTTGAAAACAGAATAGTGGTGGTGGTGGTGATAATGAAGTCTAGACTAGAATAACTGGTGTGGTATATTGTGTGATCCTAATTTTGGTGGATTGATTTAAGAACAAAAGTTTTAAAGTTCTAGCTGAATTCATTTTTAGCCCCATAGTTTCTGACTCATTTGCTTTATAGTAATGAATTTTTAATTACTATAAAGCTTACCATATAGAGTCATTCCATGCCAACTGGACCAAGGTCCAACATGAACCCCCTCAGATTTTGATGAAACTTAGTAGGTTTTCTAATATCAATGAGAAAAGCAATTCCTGAAAATTTCAGCATAAAATCTTTTGTGGTTCATAAGGTACAGTCGTTTGAAATCTCTGATTTTTCCAATAAAAACTTCAGTAGCAAAAACATATCTTGTTCATACTTTGATGCTCTATATTTTAAAAACAAAATTTCAGAAAACCTAGCTTTTTTTATTGTATACAACTCTTGACTTTCTTTAATAAAACTTTGACATTGAATTCTCAAATATCACATTTTTTCCATAATGGCTACCTAAAAAAGCTAAAAAATTGTTTGCAAATATAAAAAGTTGATTTTTGATGAGTCAATATACAAAATCTGCAATTTAAGAAGTGAAAAGACATACTTTTTTAGTTTCTTTATATGGTAGGCTTCCAAATTTTTTAAAATTTACTGATAAGATACAAATCAGTAAAAAATTGTAGACTTGAATTGAAAAAATGGCTGCAGCTAAATCTTAGGAAAATGTGCCTCCACTTCAAACCACCGGTAACCAAGGACCAACACTGGTTTTAATAATTTTTTTATTTCCTTCTAATTTAATAGACTTTATTTCAATGATTTCAGAAAAAAAAATAGTGGGTACTCATGGGGAAGTTACAAAATCAGAACAATGAAAATTGCCAAAAATGCATTAAAAACAATAAAAACAAAGTTATTGTTGTACTTTAGTTTGTGTTATATATTCTAATACAAAGTATGTATGAATTTAAAAGTATTTCACAACAAGTACTAGAAATAAGTTTTTAATTAGGCTTGAATTAAACTCAGTTTTTAAATAGCCCTAGCTCCTACCTGCCCTCTTCCCCCCTATCCCAAGCATTTACTTTTTAACATGCACATTTTTGTCCAAAACTTGGAAAAAATTTGTAATTGGACACTTTTTATTACACGGTGTGTCTGGTTTTATCTCTGATGTATGAAGTGCCTTAATACCCAAACACACCACTAAACATACACATAAAAACTGTGAAATTTAGTTTTAAATGTCAGACAGTAAAAAGACTCCATATAAAACTTATAAGTAGCCTATTAGGTTAAAATGAAAAAAAAAGACTTTCTAGTCTAATTTACCCAATATTTAATACCATAGCCATAAATTTTGTAATATTTTTCCAATACACTCACTATTCTACCCCTCCCCATTAATTTGACTTATTTCATTATCATGTTCAAATTTAGATTACAACTTATACTAAGTTAATATAATAACTTATATAAGTTATTTGATTTGTCAACACAATGCACAAATTGATTATGTAATAAAAAATATTATCTAATAAACAAACAATAAACATCTTTCAAATAAATTTTTGCTAAAAAACTATGTTTAAAACAAATAAATCTAATTTATAATTTTGCTAAATTGTTATTTAATTATGTTACTTATGCTATTGTACAAATGTAATATTTCAGTTTTTTCTTGAGCTGATAGTTCATAGCATCTACCAGTTGTTGATTGAACTTTTAAAGATGAAATTTTGCATAAAATGTGCATTATTGGAACCCAGCAACGATCTTCTTTATGTGGCCAAGTAAAAGTGTTTAACAAAATAGACTGCTTCATGAACATGATAAGAACATCTTGATTTTCTTCAGATATTTCCACAATATTGCCTAAAAACCATTTTGCATCATAAACACATGCTATATTAGTTCCTGGTGAAAGAGAAGATAGTGGAACCATATAATGCATTTTCGAAACATTTACATTAGTATACATATTATCAAATGACACCCGTCTCATCTGTAAAGTAGTTAATGATTGTGGTATAAAACAATGGTGGTTTTTGTTCCTGAAATTGTTGAACAAGTAGCATAACGTTTTTCTAATTTAAACTTTATGCAATGTAATACAATTGCATCATTTGAAATGTATTGAAAATATATTCCTTTATTATTTTGTTTATACCAATCATACATTTCAGGTGAATTGATAGGATCTGTTAGTGATTGTAAACTGGCCCTAGCTACAAGTCTTTTGACAGAGCCCCCAACGCCATCACAAGCATTCTTTCCATGTGATGTGGAAAAAAATGTCATTCTGCAGATACTTTATGATCTAGTTCATGGTGACATAAGTTAGATATGTTTTTATAATTTTTATATTGTGAACCTGCACCATCACTAAAATAAATGCAGTAGTTATAGTAAGGCATCAGCTCTTTTAAATGTTTTATTACTTCATAAATGAAACAACGAACTGAGTTAGTATTATGTTGCAAATTATCTGAAATAATACAAACACTTTTACATTTTATCATATTTTCTTCCATATAGTAAATAACAAAAGGATGCAATGTTGCTTGACTGTTGTTCCAATGGAAACCTTGTACTGCATCTTGAATTAAAAAACTGTAATTTTCAGCAAAGTCTAGTTATACTATTATTATTATTTTTAGATGCTGCAAATATGCTGCTTGATTTTTGGCTATATAATGATGATCTCTTAATTGGTCTATTTGTTGACAAGCTTTTTCAATAAAATCATCCACTGTAAGAGTTAGTGTAACTGTATCATGTTTTTTGTTGGCTTTTTGCCACTAATTAAAGGTGATTTCTTCCAAGCTGTGCTTATCAAATAAAACAGTAAGATACTCTTTAAGTGTGTTGGTATCTGGGCAGTTATCGCAACTGTGCAGCATGCAATCTTGATTTGTTAAGTCACATGCAACTAATGTCAAGAGGTCTTTATAGTCTAAAATATCTGGTATTTTTAATGCTAAAAGTTTTTTATTGGTACTCACAAACACATACTGAATGGAGACCTGAAGCACCTCCAATAGGAATACACCACTTAGGTCCAAGTTCACAAAACTTAGAAAACCCAATCTTGACATCAACTGAAATTTTAATGAACTCTAAATAAAGTTCTTTTATATTAACTAATAGAAGTCTTTTTTGAAAATGTTGTCTTTTATCATTAACTTGGATTGAAACATACTGTTTCATACCTGGACACATTCGAGAGTATTCATCTTATTGGTAAAATTCATGAACTTGATTATTTACTTTATCACTAATAGATATTCCTTCTTTTTTAGATGGTTCTGCCATTATGCCACACATTTGTTTCAAATTCCTTGCAGCTTTTATCATTCTAAGGGAAGCAGAAAAATAGTTTTGTGCATAATTAATGCTCCAACTCTCAGGAACCAAAGTCAGTAATTTAAGTTTTTCTGATTTTGAAGAAACATCAAATTTTGCTTTAACTAATTCCATTAATGAATCCAAGTCTTGTTTACTTTTGCAACACAGCTCTTTGTTTTTGGTTCATCCTTAATTAAATCTGGAGAAACTCCCAAAACACTTGCTATTTTCTTTTGGGTTGCAGTATGGATTTTGTTCATTTTTCTTTTTGCATAGCTGACCCTGTCTTTATGAGCTACTAGTTTTAAAGATGAACAACCAAGGCTATTAATGCTTGAATCAAAGTTTTCTTTTAAAATGTTTATCTCATTAAAATCATTATCTTTATGTTGACATGAATCGCTTCCATAATCTTCTTTGTTATTTCTTAAATACAGCATTTTTTGACATTCTGTACAAAGCTTATGACCAGGTATTAAATCAAACTCCTTCGCAAAATCCAAACTGATTACTTTGATAGATTCTAAATGGTAACACAATGATAAAACATTATAGAAGCCATTATCTTTTAAAAAATTAATTAAATAATAATTTATATGTGTCAAATTTTTTTTTCAATACTTTTTAATTTAACTTTGTGTTTGTTGAATCGATCGCAACAAAAGCTTCCATCATACGAAATCTCAAATTTATCCAAGTAGACCTTTTCATGGTGATTACAAATAGTTTGAATGTGATTGACTTTACTCCGCAAGTGTACAAGTTCTTGATCTTTTTTTGTTAATTCCTCAAAACCTTTAATTTTTTTAATTTTGGTAAATTTTACTTCATGACAACTATAATTTAATGCTTTTCCAATGGAGCATTGAGTTAGATCTAGCAATGCACTTGCCATTTACTTTATTAATACCTAAAAAGATTTATTTAAAAACAAAATTTGAAACTAAGTTTTCCATAAGTTTTGGCACAACAAATATATAGGAATTGATAAAATTTGTAAATAAAAAAAAGATATAAAAAGTAAACTCAATAATTTGCTTGTTTTTTATGTCACAGCTTTTAAATGTGTATGTTGAATACTTTGTTTGTGTATATAGACACTTCATACATCAGACATATTTCTTTCTAAGTTCTAGGCAAAAATGTGCATGTTAAAAAGTAAATGCTTGGGATAGGGGGGAAGAGGGCAGGTAGGAGCTAGGGCTATTTAAAAACTGAGTTTAATTCAAGCCTAATTAAAAACTTATTTCTAGTACTTGTTGTGAAATACTTTTAAATTCATACATACTTTGTATTAGAATATATAACACAAACTAAAGTACAACAATAACTTTGTTTTTATTGTTTTTAATGCATTTTTGGCAGTTTTCATTGTTCTGATTTTGTAACTTCCCCATGAGTACCCACTATTTTTTTTTCTGAAATCATTGAAATAAAGTCTATTAAATTAGAAGGAAATAAAAAAATTATTAAAACCAGTGTTGGTCCTTGGTTACCGGTGGTTTGAAGTGGAGGCACATTTTCCTAAGATTTAGCTGCAGCCATTTTTTCAATTCAAGTCTACAATTTTTTACTGATTTGTATCTTATCAGTAAATTTTAAAAAATTTGGAAGCCTACCATATAAAGAAACTAAAAAAGTATGTCTTTTCACTTCTTAAATTGCAGATTTTGTATATTGACTCATCAAAAATCAACTTTTTATATTTGCAAACAATTTTTTAGCTTTTTTAGGTAGCCATTATGGAAAAAATGTGATATTTGAGAATTCAATGTCAAAGTTTTATTAAAGAAAGTCAAGAGTTGTATACAATAAAAAAAGCTAGGTTTTCTGAAATTTTGTTTTTAAAATATAGAGCATCAAAGTATGAACAAGATATGTTTTTGCTACTGAAGTTTTTATTGGAAAAATCAGAGATTTCAAACGACTGTACCTTATGAACCACAAAAGATTTTATGCTGAAATTTTCAGGAATTGCTTTTCTCATTGATATTAGAAAACCTACTAAGTTTCATCAAAATCTGAGGGGGTCAATGTTGAAATCCTAAAATTTTGGTCCATTTGGCATGGAATGACCCTATATAGAAATTAAAAAAATGTGTCATGTCACTTCAGTGACTGCTAGCTTGCATGTTCATTCATCAAAAATTAATTTTGTTAAATTATTAGTTTCTTTAGTGTTTTTAAGTAGCCATTATGGATAAATGATGTAATTATAAAGTTCAATGTCAATCTTTTACTAATTGTTATTCAAAGTTGTCTAATAATTTTTTAATTTAGGTCCAGTATAGGTCATATAGAGTTGTCTAATAATTTTTTGATTTAGGTCCAGTATAGGTCATATAGAGTTGTCTATGATAATAAAAAGGGTAATTTTCAAAATATAGATCTTCAAAGTACTTCAAAGTTTTGCTATTGGAGGTTACGTTGATTTAAAAAAAAAAAAAAGATATTTCAAATGACTTTATCTCATGAACCACAGAAAGGTGATGAGTTCAACTTTTCAGGATTTTTTTTTCTGTTGATATATTTATATACATAAAGCTTTAACAAATGTTACTGTGTGTTTAAAAGATATTAAAATATTAAATGAACTTTATAGTCATAAAAGGCTCAGGCTCTGGCTCAACAACTAGATTAAGTACAAGCCTAAAAAATTTCTATTAATTTTATTGTAAACATTGTTATATATTTTAATATATCGTAATTAGTAATTGTTAAACATAGTTTGGTAATAGTAAAACAGTTGTAATTGTTTTCATTGCAGCGGGTGCATTCATGAATTTCTTTAATCACACATATGCAAAACGGCATGATACTGAGTTGGCTTTACAAGGTATCAAGCGTAGACCAAATGATCCATTACCGGAGGTGCCCAGTTTGAATAAAATTCCAGATCATAATTATGATGGAATATATATTTCAATAGATCCAAAAGCTGTTACTCCAAATAATACGCCATATGAAAAAGAAACTAAGTACCATGACGGCAGTGATTCAGATGTATCATTGGCAAAGAAGTCAAATCATGAAATTTCAACATATTCTGATGATAGCATTGATGATGAGTACCATATTCCAATTGAGCATGATGAAACCGGCATGTACGCTCGAGTTGTAAAGAAAAAGCCTATATTAGTTCAATATGATGATGATTCTTCTGATGACGAAGACGATTATGATGATGACGATGTGAAGTGGACTGATAATCAAGCATTTGAACCAAATAAAAAATATGATCCTCCCTATGCATCTGTTCCCTTTCTTCCAAAAGAGTATAAGTCTTCCCTTACAGATATATCTAAAAAATGTAAAACATTTGATAATTTTAAAAGCTGTAATGATTCAGACTACGCTTCAATTGATCAAATCAAATCCCAAATTTTCAACAATGATTTGGATAGTATAAGCAATATTTCATCTAAAAGTAAAGAATCCACTGGATCAATTGATAATTTAAATTATCCATTAATTAAAACACCATGGCACGATCCAACAAATAAATGGGAGACAAAAACAAATGTTGCTGCACCTTTAGCAAAGCCAGATGTAAGTTTTGTTTCCAATTAAAATATAAAATGTTAAAAAAAAAGTTTTTTTCCTTTTTACATGCAAGTTTATTCTAATTTTTCTGCAAGAAAATTATAAACTTAGGTATCAGGTGTTTATCATATAATAAAAGACATTTTTTGATGTTTATAAATGGTTAATTTCTTTCAATTTTTAATGTAGAAAATTTTTTTTTGTATGTATAAAAAATTTATATTTACTTTAGAATGATGAGCCTGAAGATATCAAATTGCGAAATGCATTAGAAAAACACCCAGAACTAATGTCAACACAACAAAACCCTGTTCCAAGCACAAAGCCAAAATTTAGTTATAATAAAAAGAATATGTCTGATGGTAATCTTTTTGCATCTACACATGATCATAAGAATAAAAGCATTTTTAAATCATTTATTATAAAAGTTACTCCTAATCCATCACCAACAAACTCAGATGAAGAAAAAAAACATAACCACAGCACACCAGCAAAACCTATGAAGAAA
The DNA here is from genome assembly GCF_038396675.1 of Hydra vulgaris. Taxonomy (NCBI): domain Eukaryota; kingdom Metazoa; phylum Cnidaria; class Hydrozoa; order Anthoathecata; family Hydridae; genus Hydra; species Hydra vulgaris. The sequence goes on from NC_088924.1 coordinate 1,261,802, forward strand.
CCGAAAAACTTTAAACGTAAAAAGCATAATATTGGTCATTCTAATTCTGAACATACTAATCCAGTAATTGTTGTCCAAGATAATGATAATGTTCGTGATCGATCAAATACACTTCCACCTGACAGTCCTGTAACAAAGCACTGTATGTATTTTTTTTTTAATTCATAAGCCATATTCTTTAGAATATCAAATTTTATATATAAAAATTTAATTATTTTTTTATTTATAATTTAAAACAAATAATTGCTTTTTACAAATTTTATAATTATTTTTATTTTGTAGCAAACATGATGCGAACACTAGATCATCAAAAAAACAAGAACATAAAGCAAAAGTACAACTTTGTACAGGAAAATACACACCTGACTACATCCACTGATCAAGTGAAAACAGAGACACAAACATTAAACCGCAAAAAGAGTAAAACTGCTGTTAAATCATCTAAAGTAAGTTAAGTACTTTTCTTTATTACTCTTCATTGATTATCTTGATTATAAGTTAATGAAAAATTTCTAAAAAAAGGTATGTAAGGAAGGTAGGTACAAAGTTATAAAAAAGGAAGGAAGGAGGAATTAACTTTGAAAATCTTTTTTTGCAAACCTCCAGTCTACATTTACATTTGTACAATATTATGATGACTTTGGGAAACCTGAGTTGATTTTAAAGAGTCATCTTAAATAAGTAATTTTCTATCTGATTTAAATTTAACTGAGCCCTAGGAAAATGCTTGATGGGAAAACTTTTGAATGTTTTGTAAATATTAAATGTTAAAAAAGTACTTTAAAAAGAGAACTCATTTTTTAAATATTCAAAGAACGAGAAGAATTTGTTATTAAATAACTTGCTGATAAAATTAATAGTTGCAAATTATTTCAAGATCAAGAAAACATTGTCATATTTGAAGGAATATTGAAACTGGTTAGCTTGTCATATTTTAAGGTATATTGAAAGCTTAGAAAAAACTTAATTCAAATCTATATAATCTTCTGATTATTCCTAACCTTTTGAGATAACATTTTTTTTCTCCATTAAAAAAAAACCTTTAATTTTAGCTGTAAACTTTTTCAGTTTTAAACCATAATTCGATTATGGTTTAAACCTTTTCATTTTTAAAACATAATCATATTTCAACTTTTTTTACTGATAAGTTACTTAGAGGGCTTTATTTTTTCTTTAGTCAACTATTGAAGGGTTAGACCTTCACAGAAATGTAAGTACTTACTTTTTTTTTAAATATATATTTAATTTAAAAAAAAAGAAATCAATGTTTTATTGATTTTTTTAAATTCATAATATGTGTATTATAAATTTATTATAAATAAGTTTTTTTAATTGTGTAATATCTCATATCTTTTTTTATATATAGTCAGGTTTCGGCAGGAGTAAATGAGTGCACAAGCTATAAATAGCCTGTCTAAACCCGTTTTAGCGGGCTATGTGGGCCTCTAACCCAAAATGTCTTGCACAGGCTTTTTTGAAAAATTAAAATTATTATGTTTTGATGAAATTTTATTTTGTTGATTCTTCATGCCAGGTATAGTGGCTTTCTGGGCCTTGGAAAGGTGAATTTAAAAAAAAAAAATTAATTTTTATTTAATAATTTAGTAATAAATTTAATAATAAATAAAAAACAATATTCAAATGTTAACATATAATCAATCATTCTAATAAAACAACAATATAAAAAACTGTTATACATCACATTGTTGTTTTATAAAAACGAATCATCTTAATTATATTGTTATAAAAGTTCAATCATTTCTTCTTTGTGAATAAAAATGTCATTGTATATAAAAATTTCTACAATCGCTTTATTAACAAGTGGGAGAGTGACAAATCATTTCAAAAGACTTTGGTAATTAAACTTTGAATAGTTGGATTCTTGTAAAGTTGAGATAATAGTTTATTGAAGTTTTTACACTGCAGTTTTTATCTTTCTCTCAGAGTTATTAGTGTGCACTCTACTTAGTGAGTTTTTGTTATTATGTTTTTGTTTTGGTTTTGTTTCTCGATTTTTTATTCAGACTTTATTCTTTAGTTTTATCAGTTGTATAATTGAATTTTTGTTGAGTTTATTCCAGATATAGTCAAACCAATAATTTGCAAACAATGCAAAAAATGGCAGAAAAACAAGCTCCGCAACCATCACCTTTCTTTATTCAAGCATCTTGGCGTTTGCTTTTAAAATTTTACAATGAACGTAACAATTTTGCAAGATTTGTTTGAGTAATAACGGGTAATTCCACATCAAATCACCCAGTCCATTGAACCATGTGTCTTCTTTTTGTGTTATATTTTGACATATTATTCTTTAATTATAAAAGAACATTGCATGCAAAGTTTCAGCTAAAAATGTTGAGTGGTTGACAAGATACTGGAATTTTAATATTGACCTGGTTTCCCAAAATGACCCGGTTTTCACAACATTCTGAAAAAACATTTTTCTTAAAAAAATTAAATGGCAAAAATATAAAAATAAACATATATAATGTTTTTTTTTATGCTGAATTTAATAAATGTACTTAAAATGCTGAAATATTAAAGGAACATGCTTAAAAGTTAATAAAACAACTAGTTTCTCTAAACCAACTTTGGGGCCCAATATCTCAAAACACCCCCATCAAATTTTTTTTTTTTTTTTTGCTGTTTATATTTTCAGCTGCTTATAATCTTACTATGCACAAAAAATCTAACTGGAAAAACAACTGAAACATGGAACTTTAATTTCAAAGATGTATTTTTTTATTTTGGGGAATTTCTTGAAAAAGTAATTCATAAATAAAATAAAAATAAGTTAATCATAATTTAAAAAGTTAAATATACAAGGTTTTGTAATGGTATCGAAGATGTTATTGTGTCTGTGTTTGTGTACTTCTTCTATTTCAGCATTTTCAAACACTAGTTTCTACCGGAACTAGAGCAAGCTTGTGGAACAGATAGTATTGGTGTTAAGAATAAAACAGTAGTCATCTCTTTCAGAACAGTTAAAACAGATTGATGGACCTTTTGGGTGAAGAAACTTAACTTTATTATCAACTTCTTCTAGGTTGGTTTCAGTTACAATGCCAATCGACCACTTATCATCATAGACTACAGCTACACAACCTCCTAAAGTGACAGTATCAAGTTTAAATATATATCTTGTTTCTTTTTAAGATTGGGGATTATTGTATAATTTGTGTCCGTACTACACCTCTTTGCCCCAACCCTGTTATCTCCAAGATGTATAAATTAATGAAAGCTACGAGTACCAGGTAGAGTTGTTACTCCAGTGTACCTTTCTTTTTACTCTTCACGTTGCAATAATAAGTCCAGTTCTTTTATGTAAATGAAGTTAACAATCTTGATTTTCTCAATACAAAATTCATACATAGCTTCTGATGTGAGAGTTTTGTTTCTGTATGGTCGTTTTAAACATTCTTGTTCTGTTAACCTTTTTACAGTACTGCCTATCCCATCACATGGTGACTTTCCGTGGGATGTGGCAAAAAAGTTCCATTCAACTTTAAGGGCAAATTTGCTTTCTAGTTAGCATAGATTGTAAAAGCTTTTACAATTTTTGTACTGTCCTGCGCAATCGTCAGTGAATGAATGTAATTTGGACAGATTAGAAAATTTTTAATATTAGTATGATTAGTTGGAATATTTTGTACACATAAGTTACATCATGCATAATGTCGTCTGATATAAAACAGTAAGAAATATGTTTTAGTACATGTTTATCATCTTTATGGTATATTACTAATGGATGTAAAGAACATTGTTGGGTGTTCCAATGATAGTTTTTTATTTCATCTTGGACTACAAAAGCATAGTTTTCAGCAAAGTTGCCAATAATGATAATGTTCGATTGATCCATATTTTATTTTAGTTGGTTAAGGTACTGTGATTGAGAGTGAGTAATGAAAGAATGAGCTTGTAGCTTTTCAAAGCAAGATACTAATAGTTTAACAAACGTTGGAACATTTGCTGTTAAACTCAATAGTGCTGCACAATCAGTAGTTTGCCATTGCTTGTAGTGTATCTCAAAATCATCTTTGTATTCTCCAAAAATCTCATACAAATATTTGGTGAGGGGTTCTTTACCAGGACAAGTATCACACTTTGCAAGCATACATTCTTTGTTTTCCACTGAGCAAACGGTTTTCGAAAGCAAATCCTTATACTTTAGTCCAATATTTAAGGCATCTACTAGCAATACGGCATTTTGGCGATAAGAACAAACACAAACAGAATGTGTACCACTTGCACCGGCCAAAATGCACCACTTTGGTCTTGTATAATACGTTTAGTTCCTTTAAATTACACAAAAGTAGATTTTTTTGTTTATGGATGTTCTTTTGAATGCTAACATAATCTTTTTTTCCAGGCATAGTTCTACATAAATCACTTGAGTCATAAAAAAATTTAACAGAATCTTCTATTTCTTTGTGTAAGACTTTACCTTTATACAATGAAGAGATAGCTAACAATCCTTTTTTATTAAAAATTTATCTAACCATTTTTGCTTGGTATTCTTTAACTGCAAAGTTATTTTGTATTTCCAATATTGACCCACTTGGGAGTGCCAGTGTTAGAAGTTGAACCTTTTGTCAGAACATAGAATTCTTTCTTTTATCAAGCTCATAATTTCATCAAAGTTTTCTTTTTCATGTTATTTGTTTTATAACACAGTTTTGAGGGAACATTGAATTGACTTTCAGTTTTTCTAGTAATGTTACTTACCATTTCATTGATGTGTGCAACTTTTGGCTTTCCTTCTGAGAGTATATGTTTTGATGACTTTGAATGAGATTTTATAGGAGAAAATTTTTGAGTTCTTCATTGATTTCCTGTCTTTTTGATTTGAATGATGATATTAGAAAATCCTCATCTTGTTCACCCTGACTTTGTTTCTCTTCTTTAAGAAGAGAAGCAAAGTCAGGGTGAACAAAATGAGGATCTGTTCACCCTGACCAAAGTCTGCTTTTCTGGCAATTTTTTGCTTACAAGGTTTGGAAAGTTTCTTCCCAGGAACATTATTTAAACTACTTCTCATCATGACTTGTGACTCATTTATCATAACTACTCTGAGATTTTCTAAAAGTAATTGTATAAAGCTTATCTGCACAATTGTTTAAAACATTGTTTATGTTTTGGAAAATACAAATTAAAAAAATATATACATTAAAATATTTAAATTCCACTTTTACTTACTTGTGATTTTCTTTATGTTTATTGAATGGATCACAGCAGGCTTTCTGTCATATAGGATACATTTTCAAATATTTTGTAGTATGTCTTTCACATAATATTGTTAAGTTTGATAGTTTAATGTTATAGCGTAATGATATAGTTTTTTCTTTATATTTATTTCTATAGTTATTTCTTCATTGCTTAAAGTTTCAACAACATCTTGTTGGCCATTGCATGCATCTGATGTCATTAAGCCAATAGAACACATCTTATAATAAATTACTTAGTATGAATGTATTTCCTAAAAAAAAGAGAGTTCTTCTTTCATATTTAATTTTTAGTAAAAAAAAATTTAATATAGAAATAATTCAAACCTTTTCAGAATCCCTCTGTTGTTTAATTTTTTACACTGATAGATATTGTCAATTTTCTTTATAGATATATCTATATATATACAATCTATATCAGAGGTCGGCAAATTGTAAGCCGTGGCCCAATTGTGGGCCTTTGCTACATAATTTGTGGGTCCCAAGCCACCTAACTGCATAATATACAAAGTAGTGTAGTTGTGGGCCTTTTAGTTGTTTTCCAGGCTGTAAAAATTATAAAGCCTCCTTGTAAAATACTCCCTAACACCAGATCTTGTCATTTTAGACATTGTAAAAAAATAATTTTAATGCACTCTAACACTGTAGCACTTTAAGACTTCAAATAAGGTCCTTATACTTAAAAGTTAAATCATGCTAAAAAATTACTCTACAAAAATAAACACATTCGAAAAGCACGTCAAAAATAATTAGAACATTCGAATTTGTTCAGATGAAGTAACTCAAACAACAATTTAATTAATTTAGCGCTGTAAAAACTATTTCATATCAAATATATCAGTGGTAAAAGTTATCGTCTTTAGAATGTTTTTCGTACTTTTCTTGAATAAAAATACTACATTGTTTAGATTTTTTACGAAATAAGTATTATAAAAGAAATAGTCGGCAAATCTTTAATGTTTTAAATAACCGGTTTTTTACGACGCAATATTTGGAAATTGAATAACCAAAAATTACTCGAGTATAACCAGTTATCGAGTAACCGGTTATCGAGTTTGGATGCTTTACTCAGAAGTTGCAATTCTGATAAATACACACATTAACTTGCAAAGATATGCCAGGTAAACATGAAGCGAAGCGTAAATATGCACGTCAGTGGAATGAAAAATCGGAGCTGATTTATTTCTTCACTGAGGGACCAAGTAACAATGCTCTATGTTTAATATCTAATGAGACTGTTAGTGAACTGAACGTCATTTCGTATCAAAACATGAATTGTACAATACTAAATATCCTCTTGATTCAACAACCAGAAAAATAAAATACGGCTGATTGAAAAGCTGTTTAGAAAAACAGAAAAATTTGTGTTGATTGTGAAACTCGTGCCTCTAATATGGTGTCATGGATATTAGCAAAAAACCTGATACCATTTACTGATGGTGAAATAATCAAAGAATGCATGATTGAAGCATCAAAATTTCTTTTCCCAAATAATAAAAAAATTTATGACAAATTTCAAAGTATGCACTTGTCCGCGCGTACAGTTACTCAAAAAATTGAGAAAATGGTTGTTAATGTTTATGAACAATTGTCAAACAATCTGTCAGAAGCTGAATTTGTGAGTATCGCTCTCGATGAGTCTACTGACCTTGTCGGTAAAGCACAACTCTGTGTTAATGCACGTTTTATCACTACGAATTGTTGTTTATTTGAAGAACTGCTTGGAATTGAACCACTGGAAACAACTACAACTGGACAAGACATTTATGACAAATTGTTCAAAATATTAAAAAATAGGAAAGTGCCTCTTCAAAAAATATCTTCTGTTGTCACAGATGGCGCTCCTGCTATGATTGGAAGAATTCGAGTTGTTACTTTGCTGAGAAATAGTGGTGAGTTTCCTAACAAATTTATGTCATATCACTGTGTGATACACCAGGAAGCACTGTGCTCTAAAGTTGCGACAATTGATGATGTAATGACAGCTGTAGTAAAAACAATCAATCCTATACATTCCAATGCACTCAAACGGCGTCAATTTCGTGCGCTAATGGAACAAAATGAAGATGAACATGGCGATCTTCTTCATTCAGAGGTATATAGACAAAAAATAAATAATTTACCATTACAATCAAAAATAAATGTTTGTCTATTTTTTGCAGGTTAGGTGGCTATCAAGAGGAAATATTCTTAACAGATTTTGGGAGTGTTTGCCAAGTGTACTGCAGTTCATGGTAACTCAAAAATTTTCATTCATTACAATGTCTATTGAAGAGTTTAAGTGTAAACTGGCTTTCCTTTGCGACATCACAGCACAATTCAATGTTCTGAATAAGAGATTACAAGGCTGCCGTGTGCTGGTTTGTGATTTGATCAACCACATCACTGTGATGAAGACAAAACTTAATTTGTACAAAACTCAATTTGCATCTGGTAGTTGTACTCATTTTCCTACTTTAAATGGATGTCAACCATCAAGGGAAATGTTATCGTCATTTTCATTAATAGTGACTGCTCTGTATGATCAATTTGAAAACATATTTAATGAATTTGAAGACTTAAAAAAGCATACGGATTTTTTTGTGTTATCCATTTGACTTTGATATGAATGATATTAGTATTCTAAAGGACTTTGAACAAGCTGATATTTTAAAAGCATAGGATGAACTAATTAACTTTCAATGTGACGATGAGTTGAGAAGAAAGGCACCAAAGATGGCACTTTTGGTGAAAATTTAATTATTTTCTGGTATGCTCTCATGAAGGAACGTTTTCCAGTTCTTAAAAAACATGCAAATAGACTTATCTGTATGTATGGCACTAGTTACCAATGCGAACAAACATTCTCAGCCATGAAAAAAATAAAAAATGTTTACAGAACAAGACTGACTGACACTCATTTAAATGACCTAGTGCTAGCTGCAACAACAAAATACTCACCAAATTGTGTTTTATGTGTTTTTTTTCTTAAGCATGTATTTTGTATTGATACAATTATTAGTTCTATAATCTAATTCTATACTATATTCTGTTATATAGGTAATATAACCTATTTTATATATATTTTATTTATTGCTGTGGGCCGCAACTAAAACAAGAATTTTGCAAGTGGGCCCCTTTGGAAATATGGTGCCGACCACTGATCTATATATACATCAAATTGTTAATTTTTTTAAATTTAAACAAAATTTTACCAATAAATGTTGTTCTATAACTGAACTTTTTATAAACTAGTTGTTATAAACTTTTACAAAATATAGTTGTCAAAATTTTAAAAACAAATGCACATCAATATCACATTTAATCAGTTTTTATATAAAAACAAAACAGGATGTTTTTTTCAGTTGTTAAGATCAAGTAACTAAATTATCATATAAATAAGACTTCCTTAAATATAACAAATTTTTTTTTTTTTTAAGAAGTCTATAAACTAAATTTAATATTTTACAGAATTCTATTTGCAAGTTTTTTAAAATAATTATTGAAAATATATCTTTGTAATTAAAGTTCCATCTGTTTCATTTGTTTTTCCAGTTAGATTTTTTGAGCCTAATAAGATTATAATTGTTAAGACTAAATTTAATTATTTATACTGTTTCCGCTCAATTTACTGATACTCTTATGAACTCGTAATTAATTTTATATTCTTTTTGGAAATTATGAGAAAGTATATGTTATGTTGATGTGATATGGAAGTTAAAGTTTGAGGTAATCTATTTTTTAATTTCTAAGATACTTAGTACAAATATATTTTTTAAGATTCTGGTTTATATACTTCTTAAATATATTCTTCTTATATAATATAGCCGTGTATAAAAAAAAGCGTTATATGAATTTAAAAAAAAGTAATCTTTTTTACAAGAACGGTATTAAATGCAGTATTATTTTATATATCAGGTTTATTGCTGTAAAATATATTTAAATGTATTAAATATAGTGCAAATATAAAAATAAAAATAAAATTCGAAGAAATCATATAGTATTATTTTTATCATACAAAAGGAATATATATAGTTATAAATTATTTATAAATATTTATTTTAAGTAAATTACCCCAAAATATCTTCAATTTCAAAATCAAACGCAGATTCTTCACTTTCACTCAATTCAGGTTTTCCCATTTATTTTCACTGCTTAAACTATGGTAATATCGTTCTTTTTGTCATTTACTATTGTAGCAGGTTGAATTATTGGATCGAAAATAGTTGTTTGCCATTTTTATAAAAATATATTAGTTACTCGTTCGGTTACATTTTTCCTATCATTATCACTAAAAATTTGATCATTGATTTTAAAGACCAAGATAGTATTAAGTGTTTTGTGGTTGATTCAGAGTCTTTGATCTGACATGAGTATTGTTAGAAGACTAAAGGCTCGTTCCACTGATGAGTTTGACCCAGATAAGCATATGATTAAACTTGCTATTTTGCATAAATTTGGGTACTTGGTCCGTTGACTTTTTAAAGTGTGGCTCCATATATCAATCGCGAATATTTAGCTCTCGAAGCAATTCTTTTTTATACTGAATACAGATCTTACACTGTAGCTTTACAACAAATTTTGTTCCATTTTCCATGATTATTTTCTTTCCACAAACTTCATCTTTACCCCAACTCAGATATGTTGCTAGTGTAGCTGTGTTACCGGAAGATACCATTTTCTTTATTGAAACTTTGTTTTTTAACTTGAAAATTTGAATAACTTGATAACCTGAATAACTTGATAACTTTATATCAGGCACTCAATTTCTACTATAAAAGTCGATTAGCAGTCTGTTGATTATAAATGAGATATTCAATTTTTTATAACGAGTTATATAAGAGCTTATTAAATAAACTGCCACCTTTTTCAAAAAAACCCAGGAAGTTAACGTGGAAGTATGCAGGGAAAATGCACTACTTTAAAGTATGACAAACTAGTTTATCAATTAAGCAAAATGTGTGATTATACAAAAAAGAAATTGTCTTTATTTTCTAACAGTTCTTGTTGTATAAGTTACCAAATTTTCAAAGAATACTGAAAACCTGGACTATTATGTTGAATTCTATTGCAACACATGCATATTTTGCCTGCTTTTTAACATACTAATTATTTATCTTTTAACATAATACAAAATATGGAACAGTTATAGTTGTTTGAAATAACTTGTTCGATTTAAATTTTTTGTTTTTACATCAGAATATTAAAAAATTATTATTTTCATAATTTTTTCAGCAACCTGAATGAAATAGTTTTGTTTTTAACTAATAAAACAAGCAGTTTAACAAAATCATTTGAGAAGTTTTTAAAAGAGTAACTAAATAAAAACATTAAAAATTTAACTTTATTTTTACCAAAAATTAATATTTTGCATAGGCTTTATTTTGCCCGTGTAAACTGATTTGCACGGGTGTGGAGGCGGATGCAGTCTATAGCCCACCATTCCTGCTGAAGCCTGTATAGTTATATATTTTTTGAATTATGCTTTTATTTCATTTATAGCATGATGGTTTGCCCACTAAGCCAAAAAAAAAGAGAAATTCTATACGCTTTTTGGGCCCATCAAAACCTAAACCTAAAGGTCCTACGCCTGCCAATTTGGCTCGTGATTGGGAGACTAAGCAGATGCTAAAGTCCAGTACTTACTTCGGAAAACCTTTAAAAGATATAATCCCACCAGATAGTTTGTGCCCAATTTTTTTTACCAGTGTCCTCAAGTATATAGAAAGTACAGGTAATGGTTCAAAAAGTGAATTAAAATGTTTTGTTGTTGTTATTGTTGTTGTTTCTATTGAAATGGATTTTTCTTTAAGTTAATTTTTTATTAGGTTGGGAGTTTAATTATTGTTTCTACTTTTATGCAGGTATGCAAAGTGAAGGTTTGTACAGAATCAGTGGTAACAAACATGATATTGAAGCAGTTCAAACAAAATTTGAACAAAGTAATGGTTTTTTTTGTATTTTTTGGAATTTTTACTGCAGTAAACACTTGTGTTTTATAAACTCAACTATGTATAAAAATATTTAAATAAATAATGTTTAACTACTTTATATATGTAAAGGGTGGACGTAGAATAAAAATCAGTTATTATCAAAAAAAAAAAATTTTTAATTGTATTAATAGTTAAAATAGATTAAAGGTTTCTTTCAAATGATTTGCTTACTCACACAGAATATATAGAATGACATTTCAAAACTGGTAACAATAAATACGACATTATATAAAAAAGACAATGTGAAGACCGGTAACAATAAATACGACATTAAATAAACAAGACAATGTGAAGACTGGTAACAATAAATGCGGCATTAAATTAACAAGATAATGTGAATAAATAAATAAGTCAATGTCAAGACTGGTGACAATGTGTGGTAAATGGTAAAACTCGTCAAATTGGCAATTTACAATCATAATAAAGGCATAAAACACTGAATAATTATTTTCGCTAAATCTAGAAGTTATGTTTTCAAACCTGCTGTGAAAAAATTACATCAATGCTATTGCTGACTGTAGGTCAAAAAATTTCTGAACTTCTTGCTTTTATTGAAAAAACAAGATACCAAATTAAATTAATACTAGCAAGTGTTATATATAATTTGCCAATCAATGCATCTGCTAACATAAGAAATTATTTACTAGTATGTTTCCTAGACAGTAAAGTTGCAAGAGGATTAATATTAAAAAGAAAAAAAATTGCATATATGAATAATTATGGGTGATAAATCCATAATATCATAATTCCAAAAGTTCTCCATATTATGTTATCTCAATGTCTGGACAAAGTTACTCAAAATTATCAAATGGATATTATTGTTAGATTCTAAAGTTTTTTGAAATAATTTGTCTTGGTCTGCAGTGCCAGCACTTAAACATTTATATAAAGAAATGATCCAGGTATCTATGGGCTTACTACAAAAGTATCTATGGATGTGCCCAATACAACTAATTTCTTTAGTTATCATAAAAGTTGTAGTTTGCATGTAATACCTAGAGCTTTTATATTCGGTTCTGGAAATTGTTCATCATGAAATTTAAAAAGTATTCTTAAAGAAACATACCAATTATTGTATCACATTATTGTCATCTCTCTGAATAGAAGAGATGACTATAACTGTTTCATTAGGTCAAATTGATATCCATTAAGTGTCTGTGCAACTAGATGGATTTGAAGACCAAGTTGTTGCAGATTGTTTAATTTAAAAATAGGGAAACATTATTTCAATTAGTATAAATAAATATATTGTAAAATTTATTTTATTATTATTAAAACAGTGTTCATAGTTTTTTATACTGAGAATTTAAGGACCAAAAATATTTCCAGGTATCATAATTCGCGATCACTTAATTTGATCTTTGATACATATATATTATATGTAATGCGGTAGTGGTGTAGTGGTAGAGCGCTCACCTCATAAGCGAGAAGTTCCAAGTTCAATCCCCACCTCGTCCCTGGTAGTACTGCACTCAACTTGTTTCTCCATGCGTTTGTCAAGGTTCAAGTTTAGGAGTTATAGAGTTGGAAGAGGGTTGTAACCATATATGGTTACAACCCTTATATATATAGTAAATATAAATATAAAATATATATTACATATATGCATATATAATATATATTTTATATTTATTATAGATATAAATTTTTGTTTATTAACCAATGAATAGTAATTTATGTTTTTGTAAAAAAAAAATTTTCTTATATTTTAGATATCAATTTAAACCTCCAGGAACTTGGTGTATCAGTACATGCTGTTACGGGAGCATTAAAAAATTTTTTTAAATTGCTCCCAGAACCATTGATTCCATATGAAATATCGAGCAAGATTCACGAAATTATGAGTAATTTATTTCAATGTTTTATTTGCTCTTTCTATATTGCTATATATTTTTTCATCTAATGTATTAAAGTAAGTTGGTAAATAATACTTTAATTTAATTGACTGAAAACTGAAGTTATAGTGTTTCCATTTGTAACAACGTATTCTCAAAAAGTTAAGGATTTTATATTTAGAAATGTAGATTGTTAAAAGATTTTTAAAAATTTTTTTTTTTTTTATAAACTTGTCAACTTAACTTGAGTCTCAAAAATCGACTTTTGATCTCCCAAAATCTGTTCTTACCAATCAAGGATAGGTTAAAAATCTGTTCCTACAGGTCAAGATAGGTTAAAAATCTGTTCTTACCAGTCAAGGATAGGTTAAAAAAAAGGGTTTTCAATAAACAGTTTTTACAAACAATTTCAATATTTTTTAAAACATTAAAAATACTTTAGACTGAAATACTTTGAAAATCTAAAATATTTTTATTGTTTATGATACTGCATATCGCAAACAATAAAAATTACGATAAGCTTCTTTTAATTCACTTTGTTGGTTTAACATATTACATATGGCGTAAGCTATATCTTTTTTTTTTTCAATCGTTTATATTTAGTTTCACTTCACAGTAAAATCAATTGTTGCTTTTACTTGGTTAAAATTTTTATTTTTTTATTTTAATTAACAACAGAATTTGAACTGCTTTTTTTGTTGTTGTTGTTTTTTTTTTCATTCAATTTTTACATTAAATTTTTTTCTTAAATTTTTTCAATAAACCTCTTAAATTTTTGCCATAAGTTGTTTTCTGTTAATAATTAAAAAACAATTTTTAAGATTTTTACCACCATTTGTGAAGTTATTTTCTGTTGTTAATTAAAAATAATCTTCAAGATTTTTGCCATCATTTGTAAAGTTATTGGAATGACAAGTCATTAAATTTCATTAAATCTTTTCAAACAACCTGTTAAATTTTTGTCCCCTTTTTTGAAGTTGTTGCAATAAATGAACATTTTTTAAAATAAATTATAATTATCATTAGCTCATTTTTTTCTATTGAATCTGTTATCAAGCAAACAAAAAGAAAATCAAATACAAAATGGAGATGACTAAAATGAAACAAACAGTGCTTTCATTTTTAACACTAATTTATTTAATTTTTTACATATTTTATATCAATTCAATTTATTTTTTGAATGCTAAAAAAACTACTGCACTTTATTAAACTTCATATCATCATTGCTAAGTTGCTAAGTAAACATCATTGCATGTTATAATTATATCATCATTGCTAAGTTGCTAAGTAAACATCATTGCATGTTATAATTATATCATCATTGCTAAGTTGCTAAGTAAACATCATTACATGTTATAATTATATCATCATTGCTAAGTTGCTAAGTAAACATCATTGCATGTTATAATTATATCATCATTGCTAAGTTGCTAAGTAAACATCATTGCATGTTATAATTATATCATCATTGCTAAGTTGCTAAGTAAACATCATTGCATGTTATAATTATATCATCATTGCTAAGTTGCTAAGTAAACATCATTACATGTTATAATTATATCATCATTGCTAAGTTGCTAAGTAAACATCATTGCATGTTATAATTATATCATCATTGCTAAGTTGCTAAGTAAACATCATTGCATGTTATAATTATATCATCATTGCTAAGTTGCTAAGTAAACATCATTGCATGTTATAATTATATCATCATTGCTAAGTTGCTAAGTAAACATCATTGCATGTTATAATTATATCATCATTGCTAAGTTGCTAAGTAAACATCATTGCATGTTATAATTATATCATCATTGCTAAGTTGCTAAGTAAACATCATTGCATGTTATAATTATATCATCATTGCTAAGTTGCTAAGTAAACATCATTGCATGTTATAATTATATCATCATTGCTAAGTTGCTAAGTAAACATCATTGCATGTTATAATTATATCATCATTGCTAAGTTGCTAAGTAAACATCATTGCATGTTATAATTATATCATCATTGCTAAGTTGCTAAGTAAACATCATTGCATGTTATAATTATATCATCATTGCTAAGTTGCTAAGTAAACATCATTGCATGTTATAATTATATCATCATTGCTAAGTTGCTAAGTAAACATCATTGCATGTTATAATTATATCATCATTGCTAAGTTGCTAAGTAAACATCATTGCATGTTATAATTATATCATCATTGCTAAGTTGCTAAGTAAACATCATTGCATGTTATAATTATATCATCATTGCTAAGTTGCTAAGTAAACATCATTGCATGTTATAATTATATCATCATTGCTAAGTTGCTAAGTAAACATCATTGCATGTTATAATTATATCATCATTGCTAAGTTGCTAAGTAAACATCATTGCATTGTTATAATTTCATGTTTTCTTCAGCTTCATTGCTATTTAAAATTAACAATTGCTCAAACATTGCAATAAAATTTAAAAATAACATTTTCTTAAGATTTAGGGCATTTAGGGGGTATTAAATTGCAAAAATTTTAAGCTTTTGGGGGGAATAAATTGCACAAATATAATATTTAAAGTATTTTTAAATTGAAATTTTCTTATGTTCAATTAATAAATTTATAAAAGTTTCATTATATTATTAAAAAAATTATTATAGAAATTTAAACAAGTTAATTAAAAGTCAAGTGTACAAACATATAAAATATCTAAAATTACTTTGATGATAAAACCACCATATTTAATTTGATAAAATGCTTCTCTAATAAGACCTATTTGACACACCTTATTTTATTTTGATAAAATGCCTCGCGAATAAGACCTATTTGACACTAATCTTAATTCAAACTGTTAATTGGAGCATTAGTTATTTATCGTAAATCTTTGTTGTTAAGGTAATAATGGTTTGGTTTAAAATTATGTCGAATGTGCTACTTTTAAAGCATAAAGTATTTATTTACAGAGTTTAGTATCTATTATGAAATAAAAATTAACACACTGGAAAAAAAAATTAGTTGACTGGCAATAAAAAATCATTTGATCATTGTTTCTATGAGTCTGCCATTTTTTATTTTGTACACTGTACTTATAACTGATTTTCCAGTTTCCAACAATAAAATCACAAACCAAAAATACAACTATCAGGCTACATTACTTTTAACACTATCATCAGATCACTATGACCATCAACATTACCATCCTACAACCACTAACACTACCATTAAACCACTATTACAACCAACTAGAGTTGGTAGTAGTTGTGGTAATTGTGGTAACTACCATCAAACCATTGTTACCATTAACACTACCATCAGACCAACATTACCTTCAGACTCTACCACAAATCGCATGGATAGGTGATCTTAGTTATGACTTTATGAGTTATATAAACTTTCATTATATTTAAAGATTGTGAGTTTGATGATTACTCTTCACTGCTTGGTTCTAAGGGTTTTAGGTTGAGTTTCAAAAGACATGAGGTTTTTCTTCAGATGTAATAATATTTATATGTACAAGCTGCAATGTGTTGAAAACAAAATCGTAAGAGTTCCTTCTTAGTATAAAATTGATATCTTCTGAAATCCATAAAATAGTGTTTAAAAAACAATATCATTTTTATTGTGTTATCTCTTATTTTAAATATCATAGAAACCCATGTGACCATCCATTGTCTTTGCCTTCAAAATGCTGTTGATATATAATAATACCTTTAATGGTTTGATAACTTTTCGACTATGATGCTTCTAGAATTTTTTTTTTGGGGTCTGTTCTGTATATTACACGTTTCTGTATGTACAGGTTTCAAAGCAAAATAAAATGTATAGAAAATAGTTTTTTTTTCAAATTAAACAATGAGATACAATTTTATATATATATATATATATATATACATTTATGTATGTATATATATATATATATATATATAAAATTGTATCTCATTGTTTAATTTGAAAAAAAAACTATTTTCTATACATTTTATATATATATATATATATATATATATATATATATATATATATATATATATATATATATATATATATATTAATAGTAATAATAATAATACATTATATATTATATAAACAAGTTAAAAATGCATGTATTTAATTAGTTGAAATTCTCATAGAGCTGTAGGTGGAAGTCACTTTTTTAAGCTTCAATCTGTGTCAATCCGTCTTTGTTAGTCTCTGCAATGTCATAGCATTCCAATTTTTATGTATTGCCTTGGATGTTTGTTCTGAAAAAAGTTCATGAGGTTTCTGATTTCTCTTAAGAAAACCTACAAGGTGGTATTTGATAATACGGAACTTCCATCCACATGATAATGTTTTGTCACATCTTTACAATAGTATTCTAAATATTTAGCAGATTCAATAAACTGCTAGATATTTTTAATGCATATAGATTTTAGCAGCATGCCAAAACAGCTTTTTGCAGCTAAAACATTTTTAGTTTATATATATATATATATATATATATATATAAATATATATATATATATATATATATATATATATATATATATATACACACACACACAGTTCAGTAAAAACAAGCATGTTTTCTACCATGACTCTATAATAAATTGTTTTGTTATTCTGAGATTTAATGTTTTAATAGATACTTATAAAAAATTAATAAAACTTGGCAAAATTTTTTACTGATATGTCAAGAAGTATGTTTATGACTTTAGGTCAGAAGCGACAAAAAATTTGAGCTGATTTAGCTTTATTAATTTAATATCCATTACAAGATTATGGTTATTCTCCTTGACATTACTTGCCAAAGGAGAGAGGTTTTTATAGGATCTAATACACAAAGAGAACATATATCTTGAACAAGTCTGGTGAGATCTTCTATGTATGCAACATCTTTTAACACTGAGTTTTCATGTTTATTTTCCTTTCCATTAAAAAAAGCAATTATTTTGTATCTGTAAAACTTTTATAGAGCATGAGAATGCTTCATACCGTAGCAATTAAATTCTTTTCGACACCTAGTTTTAAAATACCTATTAAAATATATATTGTAAATAGCGTGAGTTGTATTGGCTATTATAAATTTTTTGATATGCCGCTGTTTAATATATATTATAAAATATTTAAACACCTAGACAACCAAGATGTTTTTATAAATATCTAAGAATATCAGGCAGATCATGATTTTCTTGATATCAAATATTGTATCAGTAAACTTTATTTGTTTGGAGCTTAATTTGGATTCTACAAGTAGCAGTAATCCTCCTAAAATTAGAAAAGAGTATTGCAGCAAGTCATGATAAATAAATAAATAAAAATCTACTAGTGGATAATTGTAACGAATTTTCGGCCTTTACTAAAAACTTTAAAATAGTTGAGGTTTTTTGATCTGACATCTTTTTATCGTTCAAAAGAATAAGATTCTTAGCATTTTGAACAGCAGATGTTCTCGAGCATGAGTGCCTAATGCTCTTTCCATCTAGCATTTATTGTCAGTTAAAGTAAGTCTTCCAATCTTTATAAGTAATTCTCTTTTCCAAACCTCTTCAATTATTTTCATAGGTTTTCCTTTCTGTGGACAAGATTATTTGTATTTTTAGTAAAATATTTTAAATAAAGTTTAATAAATTAATAAAATATTTATAGAATAAAATAATGTTTTTGGTAAAGCGAGTATTTTTTCAACAGCAATAAAGTTCAGTGGGAAATGCATTTATATAAAAACTGAAGCCTTTGTGTGCATTGTCTTGAACTATTATCACCAATGATGATTACTAAGAGAGTAGTTGTCCGATTTGTTACAACAACAAAAACAAACTGAATCGCTGGATTCATTATGATTTTTTTTTCCTTAAAAGATGAGCCATTTGATATGTAATATTTAACTTGGGTAGATTTCTAAAATAATATTAAACTTTTTATCAATAAAAATGTTTATAAAATAAAAATGTTATAAAATGTAGTTATAAAATTGTTATAGTTGCAAATTTTAACATTTAATATTTCTAAATAAGTCATCAACCGCTTAAAGAGCTCTCTCAGTGAAACTATTAAAGGTATTATTATAAATTGAGTAAACTATGTATTGAAGACAAAGACAATGGAATGTCGTGGAGGTTTCTATTATATTTATTATGAGATAGCTACAATAATAAAAATGATATAGTTATTAAACACTATTTTCTGGTTTTTGAAAAAAAAAATTTTGGACTTAGAAGGAATGCTTCAGATTTTATTTTCAACATATTCCAGCTCGTACCTATACATATTAATAGAATCTGAAGAAACACCTTGTCTTTTGAAATTCAACCTAAAACCTTCAGAATCAAGCAGTGTCTTAAGAACTTTTTGAAAAAGTTTGTTTTAAAAATTTTTATCTGACAAAATGGTATTTGTAATGGTAATCTATTTTCATCAAAATCTCTATTTGTTGAAAAGTCTAATTCTTATTCTCTCTTTTACTTTATGCTCAAGATCACCTTTTTAAAAAGATCTTCCTATGCAAAGCTTTTTAGAGTTATTTTAGTTTCTTTTCTTCTAATTTTCCCCATCTTTTTTTGAGTTTAAAGCAGGTGTAGTGTTTTTACATTACTTTACAGGTTTACTGAGAAGTTTTAAACTGTTTAAACATCTGCTTAAAGGTCATTGCTTTTTCTTCAATACATCTTTTTAACTTTGTTTTTGCTGAGAGGTTCTGAGTGTCAAAATATATGTTTTTGCAATGTTGTATATATGGTAAAAAACCTTTTTCCATTCAATATCAAATTAATTTGGTGATAATGTAGAAAAGTTTCTGGGCAGAAACTGGTATGGTTCAAATATCCAGCTTCCATTAAACTCAACTATCTACCATCTCATACCATTCTTTGAGTAAATAAAATCATTCTAATATTGTTTTGCGACTATAAACTTTGCTATCTGTGAGTTTATTCAGAGATAAAATGTTGTTAGCATTCCACTTGTTTTATATTTTGTTTGTTATAAAACACTTAGCAAAATGACATCATGTGCAAAATGCAGTAGTGATGAAGTGATAGAGCATTCGTTTTTTGAGTGAAGTTCCAAGTTCACATTTCTGTAGTACCGTGCTCAACTTATTTGAAAAATTTACTACTATTTTTTTTTCTAAACATTACGTCAAATTTTTTTCTAAAATTTACTTCTATCTTTTTTTTTTCCTCAAATTTACCTGTAAATTTTACAAAAATTAAATTTTTTCTGTAAAACTTTTTCTCTAAAATAGTCTTTTTAAGTTCTTTTCCATTCATTAGATGGTTGCAATGATTACAATTTTTCATACAATAATGCATCATAAGACATTTGTAAATTATGTAAGCATCCAATAATTTTTAGATTAAATGAGGGCATCATCTGAGTCAGCTTGAATCTTATGTACTTTTTATTTTTAACAGTTGGTAAGATTTTTTGTCAGCAATATAAAATTTTGTTTTAAAGAAGTAGTGCAAATTAACATGAAATATTACTAGTAATAAAGATCCTAGCATAGATTGTTAATAGTTGTCTGCTTTAAACATGTTTCAATGACAATGTCACTGGATTATTTGAAGTTTGGTTCTTATAGACCCCAGATTGTTCAATAATGTTTTATAAGATTTGTTTTACATAGTCTTAATTTTGCAAATTCCTATTGTTTTAATAATAATGAATCTTTGTTATAAAATGATTTAAAAAAAACCTCTTAAAAAATCTTCTTAAAATTTTTGTACAAAGAAATAAGTTTCTAGTTTGATGCTAACAGCTTATCATAAACAGTTCATATTTGTGGATTATATAGGTGTCCGAAAAAACTTAACAGTCGTGTCACAGAGCATCTCGGGAGAGCATTTAACTAGGAAGTTCATGCAACTCTCCTTATTGATGACGCAGAACATGCCCTGAGCTTGCATTAAATCCTGGATTTCTTTCTTCTTATGCAAGCTAAAGGGCTCCAACTTCTACGCTATAGCTGGTTTAGAGTTAGGATCAAGGATAGGGTTTAGGTTAGGGTCATGGACCGGGTTATTGTTTGGGTTAGGGTAAAGAAATCATTATAGAAAATCTGTTGAAGTTAGAAAAATGAAAGTAAGCAACAATCATTTTAAATATCTTTTACACCACAATTTATCAAAAGAGTTTTCCTTTGAATTTAAATTTTTTTTAAGAATTGTAACAGGTATTAGTAAAAGTATTTTTTGAATTTTTTTCGGAAATTGTTTCTATTTTTTGAATTGTTTGAATTAATTACATTTTTAATATTGTGTCATTATCTCTTTAATTTTTCAATCAATTTTACTATAACAAAGGTCTAAAGATATATACTTTTTACTAAAGTGGCTACAAATGCTAAACTTTTTAAACTAAAATGCCACTTGTTTACTGGCACTTGTTTCTAAGCCAAAAATATTTTTTATGTTAAATCATAAGTTATAATAAATTATCATAAGCTATCATAAATGTGTCTATTAAATTTTGTTTTAATTTCTTATTTTTCATAATTAAACATTTTACAATTATTTAGAGGTGTATATATTTTTCTTTAGTTATTATGGATGCCGCTGTTAGATTAGAAAAGTTGAGAGAATTAGCAATTAAAATTCCACAGCCAAATCAAGAAGTGTTCAAAAGATTTATGTGTCATTTAAAGAGGTATGTCATTTAAAAATGAAATATATAAAAGTATATATTTTATATTACCTGTTTTATTGATTAAATTTATTGGTTATTGATTAAATTGATCTAACTTAATGATTCAAATTTTTTTTTTTTTTTATACTTACTAGCTTTACACTATGAAGAAAGTTAAATATAGTTAAATATAAAGTAAAGTTAAATAACCATTAAGAATAAAAACATTTTGTTTATAAAGTTCATATAAAGTTTGAGTGTTGATAATATTTTCTTATTTTTTTTTGTTTTTCTGATATAGAGAGTCCAGTTTGTAAAATGTTAACATATGTTGGTAGTGGTGTAGTGGTAGAGCGCTCACCCCATAAGCGAGAAGTTCTAAGTTCAATCCCCACCATGTCCCTGGTAATACCACGCTAAACTTGTTTTTCTGCACAGCGAACTTGTTTGTCAAGGTTTGTTTTTCGGAGTTATAGAGTTGAGAGAGGGTTGTAACCACAACTAAAAAGTACTTTCACCCATGAAAGCCACTTTGACTGTGGCCTTCATGCGTGGAAGTACTGAGTGGCCTTCATGGCCTTGGGGAGGTGAATTGAAATAAAATAAATATATATGTATAAAAATGTATGTTATCATATGACATCAATATTTGAAAATTAAAAATATTTTCACTTTATGATAATTTTCATGTGATACATATAATTAGTGACTGATTCTATTTATCACCTAATGTTTTATTATCAGCAGAAGTGCAGAGTCTCAAAAGTGACTCCAAATTTGAAAGTCACAAGATGATTATTTCTTCCTTGTTTTTGGTATCCAGGAGCTTCAAAAATGTAGAGAGGCTTCCCTTCCCTTTTTTTCTTATCGCAGATCATAATCAATACTTATAGAGCTCCAAATACAAAGAAAAAATAGATATTTATAAAAGAGTCCTTCTGGCATCCCTGATTATATTAGTTATTAAAAGTTATAAGGTAATAAGTTAAAAAAATTAATTTTAAAAGCATATTTGTCTCTTCAAAGCAAAGGAGGCCTACTCAGTCATTTTTTTGTTGTGAAATGTTTTTACATTCCTATATCTTGAGGCCTGAAACAAAAGTCTTGGCAAATAAGGGTGGTAGATGGAAAAATAAATTGTTTTGGTAGTACCAAGTATATGGTGAGATTTCAATATGCTTATCAAATAAGATAATTACTGTTTTTAAAATAAAACATTGGGTTTCTGCAGTATGATGGACTGAACTAATGAAACTAATTAGATAAAATAAATTAATTCGGAGAGCTGATACCATTGATCAGAAATAACTGGTTTATTAAATGATTGACCTTTTTGCATTGATTTATGTTAAAAATGTGTCGGTTTAAAATGTTTTTGTCTGGTGAAAAAAATGGTTCTGATAAGGAAATGTTGCACAAGATTTTTTTTTTTTTTCAAACATCTTTACTTCCAACAAGACTGCGAGCAACCACTAATTAAAGTTACTGGAAGAGAAAAGATGAAGATTGTAGAGCAAGATAACGATTGATGGACTACTTAAAGGATTGCAAATTATATGAATCAGGAGAGCAAGATGAAGGAAGCGAAGATGATGAAAACTATGGGGTTTTATGAGATATAAAAACTACCAAAGTTTATTTTTTGGGCAAAAAAGTTTTTGTATTTGTTCATCAAGATTAAAATCAGTACGCACACACACATATGCACACACAGATTGAAAAAATTACTTTTTTTCTTATTTTAAACACTGAAACAACTAAAAAATGCGTTTATTGCCCACTAAATTACGAAAGAAAGTTTTAAAAAATATGAACTTTTTTTGCTGTAAGCTCGATATGTTTTTATAGATAGTTAAATTTGGAACTAACTTTTATATGATTCGCAAATATATATAGACAAATATATTTAAAAACCAATCAGATGATTTGATTTGATTCTAAGATTCAAGATTTGATGTTTAAATTTCCGATTTGCAGGGGCCTAGTATAAAATGACAAATAAATAAATAACTCAACTATGACAGACATTTTTGTACGGTATACCAAAGTTTATAACTAACTTGTAACTAGTTTAATTTTTTATTAAAAATATAAATTATATTGGTGTTTTTGTGGTTATAATGGTCATGTACTAGAAATGTACTAGAATGAAATAACACTTTTTTTGCAACTCTTCAACTATGGCCAGAGCCAGCTTTGAACCACAGACCTATGTTTCTAAGAGTTATCCGGTTTCCAAAGTTCACTATACTTAGACCAGAGAATCACTATACTGTGGCTATAAGTTAAGTTTTTGAAAAAGTTAAGTTAGGTAATTGTTTTCAAAAAAGTCAAGTTTCTTTTTTGTTTTCGTTTTTTTTAATGGCAATTCACCTCCCCAAGCCCAAGAAAGCCACTACAGTTGAGGAGGCTACTATAATTGTGATTACAACCCTCTCTTAACTCTATAACTCCAAAACACGAACCTTGACGAACAAGGTCGCTGCATGGAGAAACAAGTTGAGTGCAGTACTACCAGGGACATGGCAGGGATCAAACTCGGAACTTCTTGCTCATTAGGCAAGCACTTTACCACTACAACACTACTGCATAGTTAATTTTTTTTTGAAAAAGTTCGTTAATTGTTTTCAAAAAAGCTAGGATATTAAACTACAAAAAATATAAAGAACATGTTTATATGGTAATTAAAGCAAACTCAAATTGAACCTCAATAGTCCTCATTTGAAGTTCTAGAGTTTTTTAATTTCTTTAATCCATTTAATGAAGTTGAGATGTTTTTTTAACACTCAGCTCGTGGCTTTCTGGATTAGAGTTTCTGCCAAATTGTGCGAAATGTGCCCTGGTAAAGAATTTTTTGAATATAAACCCAGTACTTCGTTTTGATACAATCCATTTCCTTGTTTTTTTGTTTTTTTTAGATGTATATAAAACATATATGTATATTGTCCAAAATGTATATGCATAAAAGTTATATATAATTAAATATAAAGCATGCGATCGTTATATTTGGTTTTGAACGATAAAAAATTCAAAAAAATATATAAAATAATTAAACTAATGTAACAACTTCAATATTTATTTCAAAATTAGGAACTTGAAGATTATAAAAATGCTTTTTAATTTAATATTTTTCATTATTTTAAATAAATAAGCGAACATTTACGCTAATTGACGACATCAACTTCTGCACAGTATCTTTGGCTTTTTTTTTTCTTACTAAAGTCCAATCTCTAATCAAATCTTTAGCCGGACTTTTGCCAATTTCCCAAAATTTCTCAATAAGACGGAACTGTGGGCAGTTTGGTGGATTCAAGCTTTTTGGTATACATTTGATGTCTCTCTAATTGTACCACTCTACGGTCTTCTTAGAATAATGACAAGAAGCAAGATCAGGCCAGAACCAACAGGGGACATCGTGACTTCGATAAAATGGCAAAAGTCTAGCTTGCAACCATTCCTTGATATAAACATCCGAGTTTAAAGTGGGCGATGTGACGAAAGCTAGAGATCTCAAACCGCAGCTGCATACTGCTTGCCACATAAGAAGTTTCTTACCAAATTTATCCAATGATTTTTACTTGAACTTGTACCTAACATGTCCACGAACAATTGAAGTGTACCTATTTGAAGTCACATTTGATGTACGTTTCGTCATCCATAATTATGCAGCCATTGAATTTTGTAAGCACTTCGTCATAAAGTTTTTGAGCTCGAGTTTTAGTAGTCAGTGATTGCTTGTCTGATCGGTTTGGATATGGCTCGATAAGACTAGAAATTATAAAATATCACAACTTTCCTGCCGAAAAACTCAGAGACTTTATATCTTTTGGCTTGTTCTCTGTACGATAAGTTGGGATATTGCTCGATCGTCGAATACTTATTGTTGCTTTCTTAAAATCTTTCTTCCAGATCTTTTTGCTCGTTCTATAGATAGAGAGCTCTTCTACGTTTTATGATCATATAAACTGTAGTTTTGTCTGATTCAGATGCTTTAGCGATTGAAAATAACGATGCAGAAAGATTTTGTAGATAGTTGTTTGAGTTTTTTTTCTTTTTTCTAACTGTTTCGATGACATTTTAATTAAGAGAAATATTTTGACTCGTTTGTTGGTGTTTTTAATTAAAACAATCGTTACTTAATGTAAATTTGCAAAATGTGTTAGTGACAAGTTTTAAAACGAAATTCGTCGTTCCGAATTTAACGATCGCATGCTTAAAGGAAGAAAAACATTTACAAACCAAAATGTGCTATTTAATGTAAATTAATCGTATAATATGCATTAAATTTTCTTATATTTATTTTAAATCTTTAGAGTATCACTATACACTAAGTTCAACAAAATGGACGTACGTAATTTACAGATAATCATTTATCCAACATTACTTCGTCCTGTTTTTGAATCACTACAAAATATGAGTCAAAATATGAATATGGGATTGTTTATACAAACTTGCATTGAGCAGTCAGACAAAATTTTTGACGATGATTTGCATCAGAAGTTAAATGTAAATGATAATGGGACAGGTAATGATAATGACAGTGAAGGAGATAGTTTAAATACAGAACCTTCGTTTTCCGAGTGTGTTTTAAGTGAGCCATCAGTTGGAAAACTTATGAATCCAGTAGCAGAAGAGAATGATTATGAGGTTATTGAACTTCCTATACAGAATGAGAAGCTTAGTCTACAAATAGAACTAGTACCGCAATACAATGAAGAAAAAGACAATATTTTAAATTATTCTTTGCATTCTAAAATAGTACCATTGAGTAAATCAAATAGTGTTCCTAATGACCAAATTTCTAAAGATACAAAAAACATTAATAGAAAATCTATTGAAACTGCTATTGACTGAAACCGCAATTTTCAAAATTTTAAAAGTTCACAAATGAATGCAATTATTTCATTTTGCCTTCAACAATTAATAAGTGGCTGTCAATGTGATAAATACAAAAGACTCCACATTTTCTGAATAGAAATGCTAGTCGTATAATCATGTCGTAATCGTAGTCGTATAATCATGGTTTATGGTTAGCAGAACAATAAAAAATGACCAAGGTCAATTAATATTCACGAATATTTTTTAAACTTTGTGTGTAAATTTCATTGACAAGAATTTCTAACAAAATTCTTTCCCTTAAAAACAAAATATGTGCATTATTTAACTTATTGTAACGTTATTCTTGTTATGTTATGTTTGTTTCTAATTGAAATAGCTAGTCTGTTGTTGTTTTGTTTTGTTTTTTTGCGACGTTCTACTTTTAAATTCTTTAAGGAGAAATGAATTTGCAATCTCAAGATATTCTTCATTTCTATATTTTTTTATATTTGTATCCAACTGTAAATTTTACTTCTTTATCATACTTTTTTTAATCACCGTTATATTTTTTATATTATGTGTATTTTGCTTTTATATAACAAATGTTCTCCACAATAAGTGTTAGTTGAAATAAGTAATAAATTGAAATATAGTTAAAATTCTGAAACTTTTTTAATTTCTTTTTTTTTTTTCTTAGTTTTATTTTTTAAATGTTTTTACTTTTTTTGTTTAACTTTTTGTTACTAGGTGTTTTTTTGTTACAATGGTTACTGGATATTTTTTGATTGGTGTGAATTGTTACTTGAATTTTAATAGTGATATTGTTTTTTTTATTATTTTGAAAGCGAATTTTCATTCTACCACATTGAAGCATTTTGGAGTTATACTTCAATATATATAATATATATATATATATATATATATATATATATATATATATATATATATATATATATATATATATATATATATATATATATATATATATATATATACATATATATATATATAAATATATATGTATATATATAGTATATATGTTACTGTTACCCGCAGTATCAGGAATTAGCTAAATGCTAATGTTTATAATATATTTAATATTGCAACTCTGAGTTTCATGTGTTATCACAATTATCAGGCAAGTAGTAAAAGTTTAATTTTGCTACCTTAAGCAAAATTGCAAAATTAAACTTTTACTACGTGCCTGATGATTGTGATAACACATGAAACTCAGAGTTGCAATATTCAATATATTATAAACATTAGCATTTAGCTAATTCCTGGTACTGCGGGTAACAGTAACATATATACTATATAGCTCTAGTTTATCTATTGAGCACTCTTTCAAGTATACAATATTATACATGATAAAAAAAAAGGTATTTTCTTTGTTCATATATATACACTTACGTATATATATATATATATATATATATATATATATATATATATATATATATATATATACATACATACATACATACATACATACATACATACATACATACATACATACATATATATAGATATATATATCTATATATATATATATATATATATATATATATATACATACATATATATATACATACATATATATATATACATACATATATATATTAGGCTGGGGTAAAAATAAAAGTTTGGTCTATCAAAGAATATTTTCTAGCTTCTGCAAAGTACTGAAGTGAAAAAACAAGTATAGTCAGGTAAAAATAGCCAATCAAAAATACCCCTGCTACAGAAAAACAGGGAATGTCAGTCCTCTGCAACATAAAAACAAGGATAATCAAATTGCCGCTTCACTAGAAACCTATGTATTTGCCGTATTATTGTCACGTGACGGCAATTCAAGATGGCGGATGTAAACACGCATCCTGAGGTCACTAAAAAACCAAAAAAACGGCCAATAAATGTAAGAAAAAAAGAAAATGCAAAAAAAACGAAGCTGTCAAGCCACTTAATGGGAGAAGCTTGCAACTGTGCAAGGTTACAATGCTTTGAATAGATCAGTCTGCAAGCAAGGCAGACAATTTTGTACAGGTTTAATGGGCTGGGTACAAAAGACAAACAGGACGCCATGATAGCTGCAGCCATAATTCTAAAACGGTGAAACAAAGACGGCCAAGGAAAGAGGATAATGAGGCCGACCTGCACAGTTACTCATATCAGTATCATTTGCTGATTCCTGATGGAGATTTATGCTCAAGAAAGCAGATTTGCTTCAAGGCACTCTTGTCAATATTTGGAGTGACAAAATCCAGATTTGAGAGAATTCAGAAAACATTGACATCATCAGGTGATTAAATCTAGATCTTTTAGTTGTATTTCTATGCTTAATCTTCAAAATTAGCTGTAATTTCTTTATTAGAAGTGTATATCTGAAAATTTCTTTATTAGAAGTGTATATCTGAAGTTTATATCTGAAAACTATTTCACAGGTTTACCACCCACTGACAAGTGAGGCAAGCACAACAACAGACCGAAATCTTTCTTGAAGGAGAAAGTAACCTCCATCATAAATCACATACGTTCATTTTTAGGACGACAGTCTTACTATACTTTGAAGGATACAAAAAAAACTGTATCTCCCAGAGAGGCTGAATTTGACCAAAATGCATGCAATGTACCTGACAGCTCATCCAGGGGAAGCATGTTCAAGAGAAAGTTACAGGTATCTGACTTCTATGTAGTACTGCTAGTTTAAAAAAACTTTCCTTTTCTGGCTTTTTATATAATTTAACTTAAGATTATTATTTTTTAAAGAATTGTTAAAATTTTTTTTTAAGCTATGCTCAGAGTGGATAATTAAGTAAAATAAAGATTTAATGAATTTTTTATATTTTGTCAACTTTTTATTTTGTGGCTCGTTGACTATTAAAATTTTTCTGAAAGATTTTTTAGAAGGTTCTCTGCTCTTTCATTTTTGCTCAGTCACCTATTCTGCCTCAGTTATGACCTTATTGTGTTTGGTGGGTGTGAAACTCTTAACTTAACAAACAAAATAAACAACAAAGTTAATAATGTATTTTTTCTGTTACAAACAGGCGCATCTTTGTTGATAAGTTGAACATTGGATTTGGGTATCCACGCAAGGATACTTTAAATACGATTCTACATGCATGTTTTTGCTTAGTATAAATTTTTTTTAACTTAGCGTAGCTGAAGCATGCCCCTTCTTATGCGTGCTTGCCCTTTCTCACGCTTTTTTTTTTTTTTTTTGTTACTACCTGGTATTCGGCCGAACAGTTTGAATTATTCAGCTGAATACCGAATAGCTAAAAAAGTAGCCGAATAGTCACCGAACGTTCGTGAGATCTCTAGTCATTTGTACTTCATGTAACAATCTCTTTCTTGTACCAATTTTTTTTCCTCTTATTAGACCTCTAAGTCCGCAAACTTTTCGCACGTTTGACAATCGCCTGAGGTTCATGTTGTCCACTATGGGTTCTTCTGATTCACTAGTGCTTAAGTTGTCTGACTTGGTGGGTGGGGCGGTAGTCTAGCATGTGTCTCGGAAATCCATAAATATTTATTGAAACTCCTCTTCCCGCATCTGATACTTTTCCTGTTTTATTTATTCCTACATTTTGAGTTTGGTGGTTTCAAATATACTTGTCCTAGCTATAGTATAGCTGTTGATAATTTCGTCATTAATTTCGAAAGAAACTATGTGTAGTTTTTACAGGTAGAAGAATACAGCTTTATAACGGCAGTGATAATTTCTCACCACTGATCTCTATTATATATCTTTATAGTAAGTTATTATAGAGATCAGTTTTCTCACTACTTACATAGTGAGGAAACCTCTCTCAATTTAAATGGTATATTGGTATAGCCACCCCATACCATTTTTAAAAGATCTTTGCCTGCCATAAACTTAAGTTTGCATAATTAATGTTTTTCAGTTCCATTTCTAAAATTTTTGAAAATTGGTACAACAAAATAGGACAGATTCCCGCATTCAGCGTATAGTTCATATAATTCAGCATATAGTTTAAACGCATTCAGCGTATAGTTCGCCTGGTAATTTTAGGCGGAGTGTCTGGCTATTGTCAAATCGCGACGTTAGAATTATCTTGTTCTCTCTCCACATTTTGAGCTTTGAGATAAAATAGTTTAAATAATAAAAACTTAAAAAAACGACATATAAAATATAAAAATAAAAAATATAAAATAAACTTTTTATACGTTTAAAATAGCTATTAAAATTAGAACACATTTAGATGTGGTAAAAACTATCATTGGTTTATATAACTTCAAGCTTAAGAAGTCTTCAATTCTACGAAAGACTAAAAAGACTAAGGGTGGAATGCAAGAAGCGAACTTGAGTCAAGTTCGACTTGAACTTTACATTGTAACCAATAGCGGCAGAGTATGAGTTTTCCCCTCAAAAAATACTCTGCCGCTATTGGTTACAATGTAAAGTCGAACTTGACTTATGTTCGCTTCTGGCATTCCACCCTAAATCCACCATCACTTGAGTTTCGGCGCCTACGACGCAATCTTATCCAAATCTTTAAGCTAACACACCAATTTGATATAAATAATGACTATATATAATAATAAATATATATATCAA
Organism: Hydra vulgaris; assembly: GCF_038396675.1. NCBI lineage: Eukaryota > Metazoa > Cnidaria > Hydrozoa > Anthoathecata > Hydridae > Hydra > Hydra vulgaris. Next base: position 1,292,813 of record NC_088924.1, read on the forward strand.
TCAAAATTTATTAGCTCCTTGTTACTTGGTTACCATCTTTATTTTTATTTTATTTTTAAAGAACAAGTGTCAGTTAAGTTAAATTAGCCAATTATAGAGCAATCATTGTAACAACCATATGTGTCAACTATAAATAAATTACAAATAAAAAAATAAATAACCAAATTTAGATAAAGCGGGTATATATTCCAAACTGTCTTCCAAGACACAACCAACTATATAATAGATCAGCAAATTACTGAAACGAACTATCTGAGCAAGTAACTTTCTGCTCAACTGTCTTCTCTTTTAAAATAAGACTAGATCACTGGTTGGGGACAAAATTTGGAACGAATATTTATAAAACTGGTTTGTTTATAGTAGGGCTTTTCCTTGCTCGCTGTATGTATATATTGTATGTATATTTTACGGCTGCAATTATAATAATAATAATAATGATAATAATAATAATAATAATAATAACATTAATAATAATAAAAGCAATAATAATAAAAATAATAATAAAATGTATTTCAGAATTTTACTGTGACTTAGTTCAATAAGTTTGTAAAACTTTCCAATGTTAAATAAAATTAAATAAATAAAATAAAAAACGTTTTCTCCGCAACTTTTTTACTTATAACTTATGTTTCAATACAATAGAAAAAACATTATTTTGAGTTACAAGTAGAATTCCCTTAAAAACACATACCCCCTTAAACACTACACGAATAAACTTTTAGCTCTGGGTACCACTAATATCAATGAAATTATTGAACAATGGTTGAATCAGTATCTCTAAACATCCTAGATGACAAATTAATTAAAATTTACCTCTTTTACAATTTTAAAATCCTCAAAATGAGAATGCAAATCAAATTTTGGTATTAAAAATGGTTCCATTTATGCATTATGACCTCCTACTGTTTAATAATTTAATTTTAAGTTTGCAATTTTCTTATTTCTAGATAATGTTATACTTGTTCTAATCCACCAATGTAATATTAACTAATTTACAAACTCTTAAAGATGTTTATTTTGTATTTGTTTCGCAGTGCTAAGGATGAAGTTTTTAAGTGGTCACTAGCTTTAAAATAGGAAATCTAGCTTTTAATACAATAACAATGTATATTTTGAATAATAGGAAATATGAAAAATGATACGAAAAGTAAAGATTTAATACAATAACAGTCTTAATAACAGCAATAAATATTTTTTGAATAACATAAAACGACAAAAAAATATGAATAGCATAAAATATTCTGAAAAAGAGACATACAATAAACAAACATTTCATCTATTAAAACATCTCTGAGTCATTATGATTTAAAATATTTATATCAGAACCAAAATAGAGTGTGTTTTTTTAAAGAATCAGAGGATAATGCTGCAGATGCAGGTAGAATCATTGTCGGCTTTTTGTTATCAATGAGATAAGCCATTTTAGTGCATGCAGATTTAAGAACTAAATGACATTTCAAACACTTTTTTAAGGATTTTGCAAGATATTCTTCTACACAAGAACATTGCAGTTTGCAACAATAAAACAGTTCTTTTACTTGGAGCTTATGTTTCTTTTTCTCCTCTGAACCGCGATTTTTCTGTTTTTCTCCTTCGAGAGAAGCCACTTTTGAAAGCACATCTTGAGCCTCCATAGATCCATGCACATCAGTGACCTTTGTTGTTTGATTAATCTCCTTGGGTTTAACCCGGTTTACTGAAAGTAAACCAGACACTTCTGCTAAATTGAGGCTTTTCTCATATGATTCCTCAATGAATGATTGTGACATTTCATACATTCATTTCCAATAGTCGGCTGACCCATACCTTCCTTTTGTTTGGGCGACTTTGGGTTGTAATCTCGGAGTTGTTGCCAATGGGCCGTCTTTTGAGGTCACACTTCTTGTTTTCTTAGGAATAGAAAGTTGTAAAGAAACATCATCAGTTTTATCTATAAGAAGAGCTGCTTGTTCAAATTTATCCTGTTGCATATCATAAACATTAAGACCATTCTTTCTTATATCACCTCTTTTAGTAGCTGCTACGATATTGGCAGCGGATGCTCAATTGTTCCACATTGTTCCTTGGATATTCATAAATCTTTCTCGATTTATTGTCTGGAAAGAGGAAAAGAGCTCATCTCGCGTGTTAATATAATATCGATGGAGCTGTTGATTTGGTGCTTGGTCTAGTAGCTGTGTGACTCCAGTAGTATCAGGTGGAGACACAAATAAATTGATTTGCTTTTCACGCAAAAAATTAAGAACCTTAAAGTCAAACCGCGACGAATGACCATCTGATAGAAGCACAACTGGTCGCTCTATACCTTGTTCGGTGAAATGTTTATCAAGTTTCTTACACGCAGCCAATAATGAACAGTTATCTTGCGAACCACTCTCTGTCGTGAAGATGATCAAATTTTTGATGTTACTGACAGCTTTTTGTGGTGCAATCTGGCTTTTTATGCCTTTGCCAGCAAATATTACCTAACAAAATAAAACCTCTCCTAAAAGTATAAATATTATATTTTACTTTTTAAAAATATAAAACTATAAAAGTCACAACTTTAGTTGTGAAAAGTTGTTTAGTTGACCTGATAATGAAACAAATGGGTTTATAGTTATGCACTCTCTGTTTTTGCGAATCATTTTTTTACATGTCTCTCCTTTGCCAGCATAAACTAACCCAGTGGCAGTACCATCTACACCGTAATTGACAAACTGTGGTGTTTCATCATGATTAAAAACTCTTTCTGTTGCAATATCGCCAACCCATTATACTAAAATCATTATACTAAAAGCATTATACTAAAAGCAATTTTTTCATCAGCTGAGGGATCTGGGATAAAAAAAGTTGTAAAATTAATAATATAATCAAGTTACATAAATTACCAACGTACAAAACATATAAACTTATTTAAGAATAACAACTAAGTAGTAGAACACTTGAGAATGAAATTGAAAATAGATCTTTTTATATTTTGGCTCTGAAGGTATATGAACGTATACCTAATTTTTGAAGGTTTATGAAGGTATACCTAATGTAATGTAGTTAAAGGGGGAATCGTGTAATTTTTAAGGGACTTTTCTAGCTAAAGTGCTATTTTTTGTTGGACTTAGTTAGCAAGCCTCCTTATATATCATACTACACTGATTTCTGATATTTGTAAGAAAAATTCTTTCAATTTCCAGTAATTTTTCATACATATAAATACAATTATGTTTTCTGTAGTTTTTAAGGGGCACCTTTGAAAAAATCAGAAAATTCACACTGCTAATTCTCACTAAATATGGCAAAACAAGAATAACGACTTCCAGGAAAGAAAAACCCTATCACAGGTATTTTCAAATTACAAAAAAAAAATTCAAATAGTTGACCTGTAACAGATGTACTCTATTTTGAAAATTTGCGTTGTTTTGAAGGGAGTTCTACCTGTACATAAAACTATAAATAACTCAATTTTTTTATAAATGGATATTTTATATATATATATATATATATATATATATATATATATATATATATATATATATATATATTCCCCCTCCCCCCCCCCACATACACTTTTTTTGGCCTCACGGTTTGGGGTGTGTCATCAACAAAAACAACCGAAAAAGTTTTTTGGAGGGGTGATAATATGGACCCTTGGGATACTATTGCAAGTAGTTTTAAAATCGACCATTACCGTCCGAGAAAGAAATTTCAACTTTAATACTTTTATAGTAAAAATGTACATATTATGAATTTTTTTCAAAAGGCTTTATGAAGTAAAAACATTTTTATAAGCTTATATTGATATTTTATTGTAAATATAGAATAAATAAAAACAAACATTCTTAAAAATTCTAACTCTAACAAAAAAATTGCTTTTCCTTCTACAAAACTAGAACCCACCACATCTCTAATGTTGAACATCAGTTTTGTTTAGATTTCTTGTTAATAAACAATATTTTTTCAAGTCCATCATTTTTGTTCTAGTATTCAAACTAAAATTAATAAAAATTTGTTAAAGGAACTAAAAAATACATTTAAAATGTCCAATTCTGCTAAAACTCATGCTGAGTGTTGAAACACAGTTAGCATTCTCTGCATGTCAAAATGTGATCGAAGTATAACACTTTTCCTGATAAGCAGATTAGTAAAACACTCTCCAAAACCATTAGACTTTAATGATGATCATCTTCCAAATGGAATGTGCACAAATTGTCGTTTCATTCTGCGAAAAATTGGTGAGGGAAAAACATCACAGCCAGGAAATTTGCAGAGGAAGAAAAGTTGCTCAAAGATCACTTTTCTGTCACTAAAATTAAATGTTCTGACATTGACCACCTTAGAGATTAGAGTTGCTCATTGTAATGATATTCGGAACGGATTTTTGCGTCACGGTAAGGAAGGAGGCTTGAACTTCCAGGTTAAATGCACTTCCGCGGTGCTCTGCGACAAGACCGTTAGGTTTTTCTTGGGGCGCATTAAATAAAAAAAAAATATTGGCAGCCTTCTTCAAATTATGGCATTAGCAAGATCTGTCTCCGAGGGACATCTAATTAATATTGAACTTGGTAGTGGAGGTGACTTTCTTAAGATGAGTCTAGGCGTTATCAAGATAGCCCCAGAACCAACCAATTCCGTCCTGAAGACTCCTAAGCTTTGTAGTTCTTCCTTCAAAGATTCTGGAGTAAAGAAATAGCTGATTATAGCAACCTCTGAAGGAATGCCAGATAATTATGAGAACATTAAAAACCTGTTGAAGCTTAACAATATTGGTGCTTTTCCCTTTGTCTTGTCTTGTGACATGAAAGTTGCTAACATTCTTTGTGGACTTCAGTCTCATGCTAGCAAACATCCTTGCTGTTGGTGTGATGCGGACTCTTCAAACCTTGAAAAATGTGGTGCACTGAGAACTTTTGGAGGCATCAGAAAGGCTCACCAAGCTTTTGTTGCTAAAGGAAGTAATGTAAAGGGTGCTAAATGCTTTGGAAATGTCATTAACGTGCCCTTGCTCAATATTTCAGATGAAACACTCATTCTAAAAGCAATACAACCAATGAACTTCACCTACTAATGGGTGTGGTCAACCACCTTTTCAAGAGTCTGAGCAAAGTTTAGCCAGAGATCAAAGAATGGCCAGAGTTTTTAAGCATTCCCCTCCAACCCTATCATGAAGGAAATTTTCATGGAAATCATTGTCAAAGGCTGTTGAAAAATATTGCTATTCTTCAGCAAAAAGTTGAAGCAGCTGTAAGTGCAGCATTTCCCTATGTTGAAGCACTCAGGCAATTTGATAAGTTAGTTACTACATGTTTTGGAACCCATCTGGATAAAAATTTTCAAGAAAAGAGTATATTAAGAACTTCAAAGCTGCATACCTTGCTCTTCTAATCTCAATCACTTCAAAGGTCCACACTGTGTTCTTTCACGTGGCCCAGTTCTTCTCTGAGTCATCAAAGTCTTAGAATATATATTGAACAAGCCACTGAAGCTCTTCATGCAAACTTCAAGCCTTTATGGCAACAATTCAAGAGATATGCACTTCACCCAGAACATGGACTGCAATTACTTAACTGTGTTATAGACTACAACAGCAAACATGTATAGAAGTCAAAATCAAAACATATAAAATGGAAAACGTGATTTTATTAGAATTTAGATGTTTTAGCTATATGGTTAAATTCATTATGATATTAGGAGAATCAAATTGTGAAATTATACAGAAATTTGCTTTGTTGTTCTTGCTTTTTTAGTTGTTTTGTTAGAAAAAACACATTTTGTGAAAAAACAACAACTCAGAATTGAATGAATTAAGAGCTTTTTGCTACTAAAAGATGGTTTTGAAACTAAACCACTATTGAGAAAAACAAAAATGCTAATTTCTCTCACGGACGGTAATCGTTGATTTTAAAATCACTTGTAACGATATCCTATGGGTATGTATTACTATCCCTCCAAAGGGTTTTTTCGGGTGTTTTCGTTGATGACTCACTCCAGTCGGCCCTGTAACGCATACATTTTTGAAAAAATTCAATTATTTTTAAAAACAAAAACGATGTTGTAATATAATAATCAAAAATAATACGTATAAATATTAGAAAACTACATACAAGTGTGATCAATAAAATCAAAGAGGTAAACTCCGTTTATCAAAGCGCTTTTTTCCAAAGTATTTTAATAAACATTTTTTTTTCTAATTACGTTGTTAAGTTCTGTATCGCCGTTTATGTTTTTCTATGCAATGACATCATGAATTCATGATTTTATTGCGTTGCAAAACATAAACCTGTGTTAATTTTTCTTATTGATTTAAATGGTTTAAATTAATAAAAACATATTTTAATTAAAATTTATTTTAATCATTTAAATGGTTTATCAAGGCTCAACAGTATGCTTATCTATGCTTATTTTTTAACAAAATCTGAGCCTTATTTAAAGATTATTCTAAAAGATTTTAAATAACAAAGTTAAAAAAAACTTTTTATTTTTATTTTTTTTCTTCTTACGTTTTGCCGCACGTATAAGATTTACAAGTTTCGTAAATTAAAGGCGTAATATTTACAAGTCTCGTGAGTCAAAATATTATAATGAAATTTATAATTAAATGGTACGGGTCGGACTTCAAGAAGATTGTAATAACCTTATCACGTCATTACAATGTCGTTGGAATATATATTACGGTTATGTTAAATATAATTATATACAGAGTCGGCTCGTGAGCATTTCTTAGTGTGTGCAAAAAAAAAATTGCCGCCTTAATAATGATCAAATTTTATCAGAAGACGTATTTTTTTGGCAATTTTTCATTTACTGTCGGTCTTAAAATTTGCCGCCTGTGTGCTTTGCACACTTCGCACACGCCACCACCCGGCACTGATTATATACTAAGTACAGCTATTTTTTTGATAGTCTTTAAATTAAAATAAACTCATAATAAAAAAAAAAACTCAAAACAAGCTTAAGATAAAAATTAAAAATAAAAGCAGCATAATAACTAAAATTGTTAAGAAAAAAAATCATGTTTTGTGTGTGTGTGTGTGTGTGTGTGTGTGTGTGTGTGTGTGTGTGTGTGTGTGTGTGTGTGTGTGTGTGTGTGTGCAATAAACAATTTTTTGATATATTGTTTGAAAAAGGTGAGACTCATTTAGATAATACACATAAACGAGTCAGTTCACTTTGTAGTTGATATATGTAATTTAATTTATAGTCTTAGAAGAATTC